>NC_051309.1:34713966-35016997 GCF_015220235.1 Choloepus didactylus
TTAGCTATAGCTGGTATCTCTCCTGCACATACATAAGAGTAGTATCAGTCAGAGATTTGGGTAGAGTTTATGCACAGAAAGTAAGCTCCATCTCAAATCATATCTCCTCTTTGAAAGAATTATATAGCTAATTGCAGGCTTGGCCACTGATATGCCCTTCTAACTTACATCTCTAATTTAATATTACATAGGCATCTCAAACTTAGCAATTACCAAAATGCATGTCTTGGTTTTATACCAAAATATTTCTGTCATATTTGTTCTCATCTTATTACCATTTTCCAAATATCTGAAGTTAAAAAGAATTGATTGATCTTTTGAGTTTTCCTTTTCCTTAGTCCTCAAATCCAATTTACTGTTAAATTCTATCAAATCACCTCCAAATTATAGCCTTAATTGCTAATTCTATCCCCTTAATAACTTTTTTAAAACTTTTTATTTTGAAATACATTCAAAGTTACAGGACTGTTATAGTACTACTACTAATAATACAGAGAACCCAAACATATCCCTAATTACTAATACCACAAATACCCAGATCCACCAATTTTAACTTTTTGCCACATTTGCCATATCATCCTATCTATCTACCTATCTCTCTATTATTTCTGTTTATCAATCCATTTTCTGAACACTGGACTGTAGGTTGTGTACACTATGCTCCTTGAACCCTTAATACTGCCATGTGTATTTCCTAAGTCCAAGGATATTTACTTGTGTAATGACTTTAAGTGCAGTTATCAAGTTTAATAAATCTGAAATTTCTATAAAGCTTATATTCTATATTCCATTTACTTCTTTATTAGGTAAATTGTGAAGTTACAGTACAATCATGCATAAAACACATGATTCCCATACACCACCCCACCAACCATAACTTGCATTTGTGTGGAACATTTGTTAAAATTCATGATTGCACATTTTTGTAATTGTTATGTTAGTTAAATATCTATGGATTAACTTAAAGTTCGGAGTACTATAGTGTCATGGATTTTTTTAAAATTTTTTATTCTTTTACCATATGCAATCTAATATTTCCCCTTTTAATTACATTCAGATATATATTTAAGTGCTATTAATTCCATTCACAGTGTTGTGCTACCATCACCACCAACCATTTCCAAAACATTTCCACCATTCCAAATAGGAACTATGTACATTTTAAACCTTAACTTCCTGTTCCCTACTCCCATTCCATCCCCTGTTAACCTATAGTCTAGATTCTGATGCTATGAGTTTGCTTATTCAAATTATTTAAATCTGTAAGATCATATGATATTTGCCCTTTTGTGTCTGGCTTATTTCACTCAATATAATGTCTTCAAAGTTCATCCATTGTTGTCACCTGTATCAGTACTTCATTCCTTTTACAGCTGAATAATATCCCATTGTATGCTTACTCCACATTTTATTCATTCATCAGGTGATGGACAATTAACTTACTCCTACCTTCTGGCAATTGTGAATAGCGTCTCAATGAACATTGGTGTGCAAATATAGGAAGACTATATATTTAAATGCTGGTGACATTCATTGCTGATGGCAATGTAAAATAGTATAGCTGCTGTGGAAGAGAGTTTGGCAGTTCCTCAAAAAGCTCAGTAAACTACTATCTGACCCAGCAATCCCACGATGGGGTATACACCCAAAAGAATTGATATTTACACACATTACTATCTTTTTAATGTCTGTATTTTCTGTAGTAATGCCCTGTCTCTTATTCTTGATATTGATAATTTGCATCTTCTTTTCTCTTGTATAATTTGACTAGCTGTTTATCAATTTTACTGATCGTCTCAAAGAACTAGCTTTTGGTTTTATTGATTTAATCTATTGCTTTTCTGTTTTCTATTTCATTGCTTTCTCATCTTTATTATTGTCATCTTTCTTCAGCTTCTTGTGGTTTAATTTGCTCTTCTTTTCTATTTTCTTATGGTTGGAAGCTTACCTCATTGATTTTAGAACATCTTTTTCCTAATATGGACATCTAGTGCTATAGATTTCTCTCTAATCACAGTTTTGGCTGCATCTCTTGGATTCTTACATGTCTTTATTTCATTTACTTCAATATGCACATTAATTTCCCTTTTGTTTTCTCTATTTACCCATAAGTTATTTAGTGGTGCTTTACCTAGTTTTCAAATATTTGGAGATTTTCCAGATATCTTTCTGTAAGTCACTTCTAATTAAATTTCATTGTGATCAGAGAGTATATATTGCATTAATTAAATATTTTTAAAGTTATCAAGTCTTGTTTTATGGAACAGAATATGGTATAACTTGGCAAATATTCCTTGGGCAGTTTAAAAGTATACAAAGTCTGCTATTGTTGAATAGAGTGTGCTATAAATGTTAACTAGGACAAGTTGGTTTATAGTATTGCTCAAGACATCAAAATTCCTATGATTTTCTGTTTATTCATTCTAGCAGTTTTTGCTTCATGTATTTTGTATCTGTTATTAAATGCACAGAAGGTTAGGGTTATAACACTATTATGTTTACTTTTAACACTCAATTACTTTCTTAAAGATGTTTGAAAATAGAGTGTATTTTATATATGCACCCATATATTTAAAATTTCTATTAAACTTCATTCCGTAGTGTACACCCAGATTCCCTCCTGAAATAAGTTTCTTTTTTCTTAAATGACTTCTCTCAACATTTCTGGTAGTGCTGGCAATATATTCAACTAAAAAAAGTCTTTATTTTCCTTTTTAATTATTTCCTAGGTAGAGAATTATTTGATGTTGGTACACTCTTTTCTGGTTTGCTGTTTTTTGTTTTGTTTTGTTTTGTTTTGTTTTGTTTGTGTGCTGGTTTGTTTTCAATGAGAAATCTGTTGTCATTCTTCTGAATATGATGTGCATTTTTATCTCTAGCTGCTTTTAAAGTTTTCTCCATATTTTGCTAAGCAATTAATTATGAGGTGCCCTGGTGTAATTTTTTTCATTGTTTTTGTTTGCTGGGTTTGTGTTATTTTGTTAGCTTCAGATTGGCTGAGTTTTCTTGTATATATATATGTATATTTTGGCCATTTTATTTTCAAATATATTTCAATTATATATGTATTAAGTCACTTCAAATTGTCGCAGAGCTCGCTGATGCTCTGTTGGGTTTTCTTTTCAGTCTTTTCCCTGTGTGATTAAGTTTGTTTAGTTTCTCTTACTATATCTTTAAGTTCACTGACCTTTAATTCACAGTATTTAGGATGCTGTGAATACTATCCAGTGTATATTTGTCTCAGACATGGCATTTTTCAACTTAAAAAGTTTGATAGTGTGTTTTATTTAAAAAAAAATACATATTTTCCTGTCTTTCCTTAACAAGCTCATGCTTTCCTCTACCTTCTTGAACATAGGGAATATTTTTATAATAACATTTTTAATAATCTTGTCTTTAATGATAACATATACATCATTTTTTGGTCATTTGTGACTGATTTTTTTCACCTAGTTATGGTTTATATTTTTGTGCATATTTTCAGGCCTAGTGAGTTTTTAATGAGTTGTAGGCACTCTAAAATTTACATTTTTTGACACTGGGTATTTTTGTGTTTTTTAGGTACAATTTTTCTTTTTGGGAAGAAAGGAAGGGAAAGGAAGGAAAGAAAGTAAGAAAAACTAGAGGATGAAAGGAAGGAAGAAAAGAAAAAAAGGAAGTAATAAAGAAAAAAAGAGGAAGGAAGGAAGTAAAGAAAAAGAAAAAAGAATCCTTGTTGGCTGCCTAGAGACTAGATTATTAGAGGAGGCAAGTTGAACTTGGGCATTATATTAGCAGGCTATTGCTATTATAAATAGACCAGGATAAAATGTCTACCATAATAATTCAACTAACATAATAATTGTTATAATAGTCCTTGCTGTGACTGCATTTTCTATCAAAATTAAAGAATAGCTTGATTTGGGGTGCTTTCAAACTGATACAGATGCCCCAGGGCATTTAGAAGCAATCTCCATTCTATTACAAATTCAAATTTGATCATCATTTTAGACTTCCATTTCAGGACATAATGAAGTAACAGGGACTACATTTAACCTTGTATCTCATATATGCAAACAAATGGGCAAAATATATGGAAAAAAAGGGATTCCTGACATCAGATAATTGGCAGCATGGGGCAGTGATCCATGAAAGAACTAAAAACAAACAAGCTGAGTCCTACAATTTTCCTCAGCTTACTGCCTAGAAATAATGTATTGGCCACAGCACAGGGAGGAGGAATCCAAACAGAGCCCACCATTCTCCTTGAATTGAGGAGACAATGGTGAGAGATTTTCAGGTGTCCCAGCAATTAGAGTTCACAGGACAGATCCCTGTAAATGCAAGAAGGAAAGAAAGAAAAAAGAAAAAAAAAAAACTGCATGGAGAGTAGAGAGTTTCACAGAGATTGAACTCAGGAGATCTACAGAGCATCCTTGTCTAGACCTCAGGTGAGATTCATCAACTCATGCCTGTGAAGAAATTACTTAAAATGGGTGGTAGATTGAATTATATACCCCAACAAAGGCATTTTCTTAATCTTAATTTGTGTTCCTGTGGGTTTCAACCCATTTGTAAACAGGACCTTTTAAAGATGTTATTATTGATTAAGATGTGGTCGACTAAATCAGGGTGTGTCTTAATCTGTAGTACCAGAGGCCTTATAAAGACAAGCAAGAAGCCAAAGTTAGTGGAAACTAGAACAGATACAAAAAGAAAGAGATTACCATGTCATGGGAGGGAGAGTGGCAAACCAATGAAATCCTAGGATTGCAGCAAGCCAGCACAAAAAACATTCAGACTTCAGGTAGAATGCAATCCCTGCCAGTACCTTGATTTTGCACTAATAGCCTTGCAAACCATGAGCAATTAATTCTTTTTGTTAAGTCAAATTACTGTGTGAAACATCCTAGTAGCCTGGCAAAGCATGCCAAGTTCTGTGGGAAAATGCATCAGGAAAGGGAGTTTGGGATAATCACTGGAGTTCACGGGCTGACTAGTTTGCATTCTGACTAGCAAGGGTAGAAAAAAATTAATACATGGAGCTGTGGTTATCAAGGTTTTGATGGTCACTAAGGGCTTCCAAAATTGTGACTTTGATAATCCCTTTCCTTTCCTAGGAGGAGAGCTTGAGGAGACAGAGAGTAGTTTATCATCTCTTCATATATAGAAATGTTGCATTTTCTGGGACATGGAGAAGGAAAAATACTACAAAGTTAATTTTTTGTGCACTTTAATAGTTATAGTATTTTGTAAGCAATTTCCTCTCCCATGGAATGCATCCCTTTAGTTAATAAGAAATTTATAAAACACAGTTTCTGACTGTCAAAAATCTCAAAGGAGTTAAGCAGAAACAAAGAAAAAACAATTCCCTGTCCCAGATTAAAATATTTTATCTTCAATTTTCCAAGATGAATTAACACCAGTACTGCTCAAAGTCTTCCATTCTGTGAGGACTACAAAATCCTAATATCAAAATCAGACAAAGATATTTCAAGAAAAGAAAATTACAGGTCAATATTCCTCATAGATATAGATGCAAAAATCCTTAACAAAATGTGAGGAAAACAAATCCAACAGCACATGATATATATATGATGTGCTGTTGGATTTATATATATATATGATGATCACGTGGGATTTATCCCAAGTATGCAAGGGTGCTTCAACATAGGAAAATTAATTTAATGCATTGCATTAACAGAATGAAGGGAAGGAAAAAAACCACACAATTATTTCAATTGATGCATAAAAGGCATTTGACAAAATCCAGCACCATTTCCTCATAGAAAACTCCCAGAAAACTAGGAATAGAAGGAACCTTCCTCAACATTATAAAAGTACGTAAGAAAAACCCACAGCTAACATTATAATCAATGGTGAAAGACTGAAAGCTTTCACCCTAACATCAGGAAGAAGCCCATTTTCACCACTGTTATTCAACATTGTTATGGAAGTTCTAGCAGACCAATTAGGCAAGAAAAATAAATAAAAAGCATACAAATTGGGAAGGAAGAAGTGAAACTTTTCCTATTTGCAGATGGCATAATTCTATACTGAAAATACTGAAAAATACACAACAAAGCCATTAGAGCTAATAAGGAAATTCAGGAAAGTGGCAAGCTGCAAGATTGAATGAAAAAAAAAAAATCAGTTGTGTTCCATATACTAGTAATGAACAACCTGAAGAGTAAATCAAGAAAACAATTCATTTACAATAGCAAATCAAAGAATCTAACAATATATGGATAAACAAAAAGTTGTATATGTATACTAGAGAATATTATTTGCCATGAAAAAGAATGACGTCTGATACATGCTGCAACATGGATAAACCTTTAAAATATCACGCTGAGTCAAATAAACCAGATACAAAATGACAAAATAGTGAATGATCCAACTTATTTGAATTAATTTTAATATGTAGATTCATAGCACTAGGGAAGTCACCCACACATGCTCAGCAGCCATCCCTAGCCAGCTCCCTTCCCTCCTTTTCTATTGTTTCAGTATGTTTCCATTCTGAAGCATAGGGGAGATGTTAGCTCTAATGAAAGGGCTTGACCATACCTTGAACCTGGGAGCCAGGAATAAGCATCCCCAACTGCTTATAATATTGGGAAAGCTCAGTCACAGCTCTGCCCCTCTACCTGGGTTATAGAAATACCCTTATTTTGGCAGTATAGATTTGTCTCTCCTCTCCAACATGGAGTTGGGCATATGGATCTGCCATCCACCAACACTGACCAACTAGTTTGCATGCCTCCCCTTAGAGACCGACCATAGTAGTTTCTCTTCCCCTGCTCTTGTGGACACTTTGTGCTGTAAAAGTAATAAAGTAGTCATTTGCTGAAAGTTTCTGTATGCCTGAGCCTCTGTTCTACCCTCTAAAGACTAAGGGTTACTTTGAGCCAGAGTGTGGTAGGGAATGGGGAGTTAATGCTTAATTGGTACAGAGTTTCTGTTTGAGGTGGTGGGAAGGTTTTAGTAATGAACAGTGGTGAGGGTAGTGCAACATTTTGAGTTTAAATAACACCACTGGAGGGAGAACGTAAGATGGCGTCTAGGTGAGATAGGGCAAAACAAAAACAAAAACAAAAACAAAAACACCTCCATGAAAAATACTAGATAAAAGCCAGAAAGTGACCCAGAACACCAGTTCCAGTGATGCACCAGCTGGACAAGGTCTGCTAAATCCACAGGGACAATGCACTTCATGAAACCAGGAGTCTGCATTCTGAAACAAGTGAGTAAGCTGCTGAATATATGGCAGCCATGCTGCAGTGTGGGGAAACTAAGAGTTGGTTTTTGGAGGCAGATGACTTCTCTTTTAAAAAAAACAAAAGCAGCTGCCGATATGGCAGCAAGAACTGCACAGTGAAACACAGCAGGAATGGGCTTTGCAAACACCTCAGTATCTGGCATGGAAGATAGCCTTTCTCGCACCCACTGCTAATTGTCTCAGAGTGAGGAAGGCAGAGGTTAGCCAAAAGGGGAAAAAAAACATGCCCCTTGCAGCCATCTTCCTGGGGGGCTGGGAAAGCTCCTGCCTTGTGCCAGGGCCTCAGCCCAGAGCTGCAACAAGAAACCCAGTGTGACGGGGGTGTTTCCAGCAGCACACACACATGCCACAGTGTTGGGTGTGGACAGTAGACTTTTGTGCATCCACAGCTAATTCTCCTGGAGCTGGAAAGGCAGAGCTGTGTGAAAAGGTGGAAATTGGCACACCCCATACAGCCATCCTTACAGCAGGCTGGGAACACACCTACACGGCCCGGTGGCCCAGAAATTCCCTTGAGAGATGGTGTGCACTTGTGGTGTAGCACAACCTTCCCTCAGTAAAGGCCCTAGAAGGGCACAGCTTGGAAGAGGGACCCACTCGGAAATCCCAGAGAACATACACCAATACCAAGGACTTGTGGGTCAGTGGCAGAGACAATCTGGGGCAAGAATGAAATGAAGGTTTAGACTCTTGCAACAGCTTTAATTGTCCAGGAACACCTGGGAGGTTTGATAATTAAAGCTGCCCTCCCTCCCTAACAGCTCAGACACATGCCCTGCATTCAGGGTAGTCAGCACCAACAACACACCCAAACTTGGTGCACCAATTGGGCCCCACAAGAATCAGACCCCCACACAGCACAAAGACAAAGTTGAGGAGAACTGACTTGAGGGGAATAGGTGACTTGCAGATGCCATCTGCTGATTAGCTAGAGAAAGTGTAGGCCACCAAGCTGTAGATCTGACAAATTCGAGATTCATCTTTGGATAATACTACATGTCCTAAAAGATATCCTATAAGTAAAGCAAATGCCAAGAGACCAAAAACAACAGAAAATTTTAAAGCATATGGTAAAACCAGATGATATGGATAACCCAAACCCAAACATCGAAATCAAAAGATCAGAAGAGACACAGTACTTGGGGAATTAATCAAAGAACTAAAGACAAACAATAAGAGCATGGCACAGGATATAAAGTACATGAAGAAGACCCTAGAGAAGCATAAAGAAGACATTCCAAGAATAAATTAAAAAAATAGATGATCTTATGGAAATAAAAGATGTTGACCAAATTAAAAAGATTCTGGATACTCATAGTACAAGACTAGTGGAAGCTGAACAATGAATCAGTGACCTCAAGGACCACAGAATGGAAAATGAAAGAACAAAAGAAAGAATGGGGAGAAAAACCAAAAAAAAAAAAATCAAAATAGAACTCAGGGATATGATAGATAAAATAAAATGTCCAAATGTAAGACTCATTGGTGCCCCTGAAAGGGAAGAGAGGGGAAAAATCTAGAAAGTGTATTCAAACTAATTGTTGGGGAAAACTTCCCAAACCGTCTACACAATATAAATACACAAAGCATAAATGCCCAGTGAACTCCAAACAGAATAAATCCAAATAAACCCACTCCATAAAATATTCTGATCAGACTGTCAAATAATGAAGACAAGGAGCAAGTTCTGAAAGCAACAAGAGGAAAGCAATTCACCACATACAAAGGAAACAACATAAGACTAAGCAGTGATTACTCAGTGGCCACTATGGAGGCGAGAAGGCAGTGGCATGACATATTTAAAATCCTGAGAGAGAAAAATTTCCAACCAAGAATACTTTATCCAGCAAAGCTCTCCTACTTTAGATACTAAAGGAAGCCTACAGATAGAGAAATAAAGGAAGGAGAGAGAGAGATATGGAGAAAGATTCAATACTCAAGAGATTCAATATTGGTTCACTAAAGGACATTAAGAGAGAGAGGGGAAAAACATATCTGACAAACATAAACCAAAGGATAGGATGGCTGATTCAAGAAAGGTATTCACAGTAATAACATTGAATGTAAATGGACTAAATTCCCCAATTAAGAGATACAGATTGGCAGAATGGATCAAAAAAAATGAACCATCAATATATTGCACCCAAGAGACTCATCTTAGACACAGGGACACAAAGAAATTGAAAGTGAAAGGATGGAAAAAAATTCATGCAAGCTACAGCCAAAAGAAAGCAGGAGTAGCAATCTCAAATAAAATAGACTTTAAATGCAAGGATGTTATGAGAGACAAAGAAGGCCACTACATACTAATAAAAGGGGCAATTCAACAAGAAGAAATAACAACATGGTGCCACAAAATACATGTGACAAACACTGGCAAAACTAAAGGATGTAATGGATGCTGCCACAATAATTGTGGGAGACTTCAACACATCACTCTCTATTATAGATAGATCAACCAGACAGAAGACCAATAAGAAAATTGAAAACCTAAACAATCTGATAAATGAATTTGATTTAACAGTCATATATAGAACATCATATCCTAAATCACCAAGGTACACATTCTTCTCTAGTGAGCACAGAACTTTTTCCAGAATAGACCATATGCTGGGACATAAACAAGCCTCAATAAATTTAAAAAATTGAAATTATTTAAAGCATATTCTCTGACCACAATGGAATACATTTAGAAGTCAGTAACCATCAGTGACCTAGAAAATTCGCAAACACCTGGAGGTTAAACAACACAGTCCTAAAATAAATGGTTTATAATGTAGAATGTAGGGAAACTAGTGACAGAAAGCAATTAATGAAGGGGGAATGATAACCCAATAAGAACACGTAAGCTATCGCCGGTAAATTTAACATTCTTGGAATGCCCAGGATTGACTTTGGTTTGTTAATTTCTGATAAGTATGGTAGGAACAAGTTCACAGGAATGTTGCTATATTAGGTTATTTTCTTGGGGTAGAGTAGGAACATGTTGGAAGTAAAGTAGTTATTTTAGGTTGGTTGTCTTTTTCTTATTCTCTTGCTATGGTTTGTTTGAAATGTTTTTTACTGTACATCTTTCAAAAAATTTTTTTTGATATAGTTAATTTAAAAAAAAGAGTTAATTAAGAGTTAATGACAATTAATGCAATATATGATACTGTAGTGGATCTAAGAATGGAAGAGAAAAGCTCAAAGACGGCATAAGGAAAAATCAGAACATAGGATTTAAGCTTTATATCCCTACTAATTTTCTTGAATTAACTGCAGGTAAGTTAATGACATAAGTGATTATCCTTGTTCATAGGAAATGTACATGGAAGTGTTACAAGTTTAAGGAGTATGATATATGCAACCTGCTCTTAAATGTTCAGAAGATTATAAATGGGTAGATAGATAATTGATAGAAAGATAATAGATATGGTTGAAAGAAAGAGGGTGGGAGGGAGGAAGGAAGGAAGGAAGGAAAGAAGGAAGGAAGGGAGGGAGGGAAGGAGGGAAGAGAAAGAAAGATCCTGCAAAGGTAGCAAAATGTAAAATTGGTAGATATGGATATCTAGGGGTGGGGGGTGTTGGAGTTCTCTTTATGGGGTTTGTATTTTATTTGCAACTGTCGTATATGTTTGAAATTATTTTGAAATAAAAATTAAAGTAAATAAATAAATAAATAACACCACTGAAGTGTATATTTAACATGGTTAAAAAGAGAAATTTTAAGTTGTGTATTTGTTTACAGACTAAAAATTTTTAAAAACTACAACATAAAACTGAACAACACAAACAGTGAACCTTAAAGTAAACTATAGCCTACAGTTAATGGTATAATTATCATAATACTGTTTCATCAATCTCAACAGAATACCAGACTAATGCGAAGTGTTAATAATAGGAAAATTGCACATGCATGTTAGCGTGTCAGGGGCATGTTTGGGAGCACTACACTTTCTACTTATTTTTCAGTAAACCTAAAACTTCTCTAATTAGAATGAATAATTAAATAAATAAATCTCATTAAATATATATATACATATATAAAATATTTGTTTTGTGTTGCTGAAGTAAATTTTAATTCAGTAAATTGTTTGAATGCAGTCTAACTACATCGAGTAGTCATGAGGATGCTTTAATCCATTGTAATACACTTGTTCTAGATTCTCTAAGTTTTGTGATTTTATTATTCACTAGTGCAGTTAGAAACATGAATAGCTCCATGCAATATACTCATAATTCACATTTATTACGCTTTTAAGTCAATATTTACAATTAAAATGCTTTATTGAATATATAACATGTTTTCTCCACTAGGAAAATAAATTCCATGATTCCACTTTTGAATGTGTACTTCTATCATTAGTCAATAATTTGAAAGATATTTCCATTTTAATATTTTGCCTCAGTGTCTTATGTTTTCCCCAGTTCAAATTGTTATTTCAAAATTTGGCTAAAACCAAATATTTTCTTTTGTACAGGACATTTAAAGAAAATTTTAGACAAGATCTAGCTAAATCCAGTGTATTTGTCCCCACAATCAGATTAGAAATTATGCACTCCTTATTTCAGACTGGAATTTGAATCCTACATATAATTTTCTGTCATGGTATTGTAGAAAGAATATATGTTGTTTAGTGAGAGTCCATTGATCAAATTCCTTCTTTACCCCTTTATGGCTCTAAGAGTTGAAAAAATTTCTTAGTTTTCCTTAAATGGCCCTGATATGTTAAATTAAGTTAATAACGCCACTCACAATAGGAATGGATGAAGATTAAAGGAAAATTTCAAGTGTCTCTAATTGGTGCTCAAATATGATAGCTAGTATTATTGTTGATGCTAATTTATTATTCTCATTATATTCAACTTCCTGTGAAATTTGAAGAAAGACAATATATGAAGAGAAGTGCTGGACACAATTATTTCAAAGCTGGACAAGAATAATAGATAATTTTTTTCATTTTGTTTTATTGTTTGAGATGAGTGTGAAGATACTGATTAATATTTAATTTGTTAAATCTAGCAAGTATTTAAAAATTATAGCTAACCACTGTAGAATATAAATACAAAGCATAACCCAAAATATAAAAGGAAAATTGAGAGAATAAATATTGTTTCAAAAAAGGCAGTAGAAGAGGAAAAAAGTCAGATAAATCCACAATGTTTATAAACTGAGAAATGGAGTCCCAATATAATAGTATGATGTAACTTTTTCTGAATTTCCATTGTTATTCTAGAACATTTATAGTACACTGAGAAACAGGGCATTAAATGAATTCTCTAAGGAATAATATTAGTAGACTAGAAGATAAAATAGGATTTTTGTTCAATGAAAGATTAACAGTGAAACTTGAATTAGTTGTCTAACTCAAGATTATATAAGTTTGAATGTTACCAGATCAAGGCACAGTTAAGAGTATTTGGTTTTCACAACAGCAATGAAGAGATACCCTGGATATGGAAAAAAAGGGAAAAAATAAAACAGTTTTTGATGGGGTTCCAGTGAATGTAATGTTAGAAACAATGGGACTCCTGTAAAAGGTTTATCCCAGAAATAACAGAGTGGCGCTGAACTGTAAAAGTTTCCAAATTGTGAAGGTTTAAGTAGAAAGACATTGTGTGACCCTTATAAATTCCTTCATTAGAATTACATTATTTGATTAATTTAAGTGAAAAAAAATCCTTAATACCAAGGAGAAAAAATATAAGGTGCAGCTTGCTCTTGAGACCATCTTTTAAAAGATTTCCTACATACATTGTTCCCACACTACCATTTTTTGTATGTGTCAGGTATATTGAGATCCTTGCACTCTAAAATTCCCCATTTTAAAATATCATACCCTAGTTAATGCCTCAGAAACAAGCCTGCATTTTGTCTTGAGGCACTTTATATGCTTTTGCCTACTTCAAAACTCTCAACAGCCCTATGAGATAACTTTGTGCTGTTTTTACAGATGAAACATAATAATTTGCCCAACTTTAAAGTCTATTTAACTCTAAATTTGACATGTATTTTAAAATGTGGGGAAAAATGTGAACCCCAACATTCTTCTATTTCTATTTGACCTGAAAGAATGAAGATCAAAGAATTAATAACTAGAAAGAAAGTTGTTTTGAGAGTTTCCCTAGGAATAGCCATATAGTAAGAGATGAATAGACGTTAAAGAAATGCAAATAAACCAATGATCAGAGATTAACACAGACAGCAGGGGGAATATTTTAATGCTAAACCAACAAAGATGTATAATATCCAAGATTCAAATAGCTCTCAATAAGTTTTAGGTCCAATCTCAGTGTCTTGATAACAGAAAGAACAGTATGTGAGAGAATATTTTCTTGACAGTTCAAAAGGAACGTGGTCATCATTAGACCCTGAAGTGAATAACAGTGCAAAAGTTGTAGTCAAGCATCAGTGAACAGGTTCAGAGCCAGGACTGCTCATACAAGATAGGTGCATACTCTGTCCTATTTTGAGCAGGACTTTAGTTACCACCTTGTCAATATTAACAGGATTGATGAATAAGAAAACATACATGAGAATGCAACTAACACAAGGTCAAAGTATAAAAAGACCTGCATTGAAAAAAAAGCAAAGTTGTCAGTAATTAGAGGCTGGTAGAGCTTCATTAAAGTGATTGGCTGGGCCATGGACAAGAAGAACTAAAAAACAACTGGACTTGTGCCTGGCTCATACTGAAGTATAATCAGTTGACCTTAGGATCAGAAAAAGAGGTGAGACAGAAACTGGTCTGGGTATGAACCAGACACCAGAATCTTTCCTGTTTGAATCATTCTTGTTTCAGTGCTCTTTTATTTTGCAAAGATACCATACCCTGCGCCTTTTTGTATCCAAGATATTCTACCTTCCTCAATCCATGATCCTTCCGTGTAAACATTTATTGATGATGTTCATTTTGCAGGATGACTTAACGGATAACTTCATGGAAACTCTGAATTGTCTGGTTTTCTGAAGTTAGATGTCATAAAGTATGATAAATTTCCATTTTTTAATAAAGACCAAGTAAATTGCTTGCCATGTGAAGGTTCCAAGTTACCTTTATTGAGACGATAAAAAAATAAATACATAATAACAGCTGAACTTCTTCAAAAAAGATTATATTGCATAGTACTTAGTCATTATATTTTGGTAGAAATATTTGTAATAGCTTGCCTTTTTCAGAGTGCTTATTACATCCAGTACCATACAAGCAGTTGTTTTTAAAAGAAACTAAAAGCATAGATGTCATTCATTATTTCTTCACTTAACTTATTTAAACCAGTAGATTGGTCTAAGTCTAATATATGCATACATATGCATGTACAACTGTTTTTATTTCATTTACTGTTCAGTGAGGTCAAATGCTAGAAATACAAATGCATGAGAGTCTCAATGTTTTTCCTTGAAGTGTATATCATATTACAGGTATAGGGATATGTTCCTCAAAGTAAAGACAGGTGATAGTAAATATCAAATTGGATAAAATGGAGGAATGGGGGAAGGCAGAGAGATAGAAAGAGGTACACGCAGTTAAAAAAAATAATAGCATACCAATATAGGAATTATAGGAGTTACAGATTTAAGGACAAATGTTATTTCTGTGTACTGTAAACACAGAGAATTGGAATTGCTGGAAATTGTATCCTTGTCAGTAATCTGGATCTTTCAGAAGTTACTTTATTAGCAATAAAGTCTATTTTCTATATTTTATATATATTATACATATATATTTTACACATTTATTTAAAATATATAGCTCCTGTATCAAAAGGAAATTTAAATAAAAACGAACTTGAATTGATTAATAATAATAAAATGGTATTTGTGTTTTCTTCTTATTTTCAAACTTTTCCACATATGTATGTATCTTAATCAGATACATTAATAAAGCAACTGAATCAGATAGATTAATAAACCAACTGTATATCCACTCAAACAAGGAAATTTTTTTAAAAATTGAGATATTCAGCCAAGTCTAAATTCAGGAAAATATCTCAAAATTCATCTCCATAATTTAGGAAATAAATACACTTGATTAATAAATATATTTGTGAAAACTTAAGTTTCATAAATTTATATATGCTTGACAATTTAGTCAGTCCTTACATCCTAAAACTAATATACACATTACAGTTAAAGAAAAACCAATATATTAACATTAATATTATTATAGTTCTTGTTTATGAGTCATAAAGAAACTAAAGTCTCTCAAACTTGAAATGAAGGTAATATAATTTTAATTTCCTATCTAATCAAACTGGAGTTCTCAATTACATTCTGGATATATTTGAGAAAGTATACTTGCAATTTTTTTTAACAATTATTCACCCTTATGAGTCTTCATGAGAATAATGAAGAAAAAATATTGTTCAACTGATAGTTAAACATAAGAATGATTATTTTTCTTAAGGTAATTTTGAAGTTTACAGTGTAATATGGACATAACCAAAGTGGCAATAGCTTCAACAAAGCCTAATAAAATTAATATAATTTTCTCTATCAGAGAAATGTTGAAGAAAAATGAAACAGCAAAATGACCTTTATTTTTTTATTGACAGAACACTTCTCTACCAGACCCAAAAAGAGACTCTAAAGACAATGATCCAGTTAAATCATCAAGCATAGAGCAAGTAGACTCAGTTTTAGGCACTGGCTCTAAACTCCAAACCAGCAGATATAGGTTGTCCTTGTGCACCTCATAGACACTTGAAAATAAACTTGTTACTGATTATTGCAAAATATGAAGACAATTTGCCTGGGTTCCAATCCCAGCCTTGCCGCTTATTAGCGGGATTGTTCTGGGAAGGTTGCATGGTCTTTCTCTAACTCAGCTGTCTTGTAAGATGAAGGTAAAAGTTCTTCATAAATTCTTCACAAGCTGTAAGTACTAAACAGTTTAAGTTTGGAAAAGCTTAAACAGCACCTGGCACATAGTAAATTTTTAATAAATGAAGTCATAGTTTTATCACTATTATTATTACCATTTAGAAACACCTCCTTCTGATAGTAATGAGAATATTTTTTTACTATGAAGAGCCTTTACTTGTGTACTATTGTGAGGCAGAGATATTTCTACTGATGACTTCATAATTCTGAAATTGTTTTTCAAAGCCACTTTGAAAAACTTTTGACCTTTGAATCAAAGTATAAACTTGGCCTGTTTATTCAATCTTTTATGTGAATGACATGGAAGGGTCAATCAGGTAGAAGAGTGATTAAGACTGAATTTTCTTCTGTATATTTACCTAGAAGTAAAATCAATGAGTAACCAAAGTTAATAATAAAAAAGTGATAAATGAATAAATAATCACATGAATTTTTGAAGGATGCTATGTCCCAGCCTTGAGGTAGCTGTCAGTCAGTTATTGATAGACTGATTCCTATACATAAAATTTTTGAAGCATATCTTTGATGATGACATGTAATGCAACCTGTTTCATTTCTTTTAAATGAGCAAATAACTATCCTTTTGTCCCAATGTGATTAGTGTGAAAAAGGTCCTAAAGAAGGGCAAAGAGACTAGAGCTTATTGAACTTACAAAACAAAATAGCCCAGAATGTTACCACTGAAAAGCTTCATTACCATGTCAGTCGTGAAAAAATGAACTCTAATTCCAAAAGAAAACACTTTTTTCTTCTCCCTGGTGTGTGGCTGATTTTTAACATGAGTCAAATGACATTTTACTGAAATCAAAATCAAATGTGATACTTCTCTGCAGGAAAATATCAGGTATATTATGGAGCTGCAGAAAAAGTAAAATTGTGAGGCAAAAGTCATATGGTATTGTTTTTCCTTTATTCACATTTATACATTGCAAATTGACCCATTAATATAATTTTGTTCATCCCCCTAATGAACAGTAACCCATGCTACAGAGTATAAAAGATCTTACAAATATTACGTGTGAAAGATAGTATTTTAAAATAAGGAAGATTGCTGATCATGATTCAGAGATCAGGAGAATGCTTTGGTATCTTAATTTCATAAACAAATAAGACCTGTCATGAAAACACTTTTAAAAAGTTTAACATTATATTAATTTGTTTATGATTTTGCAATAATATTGTCATGTTTCATTATTTTTGGTACACATCATTAGAGCATTCTACTGATATTATATTTAGGCCAGATGATTCTAAAATGCTTCATTTGTATAGAATTCATATTGATCTTTCAGACAAAGACCTAATTGTGGCAAAGCTAAAGGGTACCAAGTTTATGGCAGAAATAATTAGGCCTGTTCTGCTTCAGGATACTAACTCCCTGGTGGTTTATGAAAAGCCATGATGTTGGAAAGTAATTGGGATTGAAATAAATTCCTCAGTATATGCAAATTTCTCACAGCCTTCTTTGCTGTGGGACTGATCAATGCTTAAGTCATATATTATTTGCAAATTAAATTTTATAATGTTGTTTTAATGAATATAGTGGTTTTTCCTGAGATAGTAAATGTAGGACACTTCTTTTAAAATGTTCTAAAATAATAATAAAAAAAAAAACATGAAATATAATTAGGAAAACCAACAAACAAATATTAATGTTAAACCTGATCTTTATCTACCCAAGAAGAGATATTCTCTTTGGGTATGGAAGTTTACATAGGAAGCATTACCTTAAGTGCAATGGAAAGTAGGGAGTTAATGATTGGAGTTTAGGCCTGTAGATGTTAGTTTTGGCTATGAAATTGTATGGCATATATGGTAGGTTGAATTATTTACCCAGAAAAAAAAATAACCTTACTCCATTCTTGTGGTTTTGAACCCATTGTGAATAGGACATTGAAAGATATTTTTGTTCTGATATAGACAACTGAATCAGGATGTGCTTTCATGCAGATTATTGGAGTCCTTATAAGCTGAGTGAAATTCAGACATAGAAAAAGCCACTGGAAGAAGCAGAAAGTCAGCTGAGCCTGGAAGAAAAAAGAGAGAACATTGCCATGTGATGGGAAAGCCAAGGAACCCCAAGGATTACTGGCCAGCCATAATGGTACCAATCATGGAAGGATGCAAGCATTCTAGCCTCTGAAACTGTGAGCCAATGAATTCCTGTAGTTAAGCCAACCCATTGTGTAACATTTGTCTCAGCAGACAGGAAAGTGAAAGAGTTTAAATATGGAACACGTAGTGGAATGAAGTAGTTATAAATATGAGCTAGAATTCTATATGACCAGTTGCAGAAGCAAGGACTGTAAGGGTTATGAATATTTCTTGCTTGCTTTGTTATGAATATGTTTATATGTGTAGATAGATCGACAGATATCTTTCTTTTCTTACCTCTCTTATCCTTCCATCATAAAACAAGAGTTATATTAATTTTGTGTCATGGTATTTAAGTTATAGGATACCAAGTTTCAGAGTGAATATTATCTGAGAAATTGCACCCACCTTTGGTTGCACAACAGTTTAATTATGTTTGCTGAAAGTATGACTATGTTACTGTTTTTCTTTAGAGATGAAGTATGGTTTAAGGAGATATGTGTGGTGCCAACTGGTGAGGGATGGACTGTGATGGTTAATTTCATCTGTCAGCTTGGATAGGTTACAGTGTATGATGATTTGGTCAAGCAATCACTGGCCTGACTGCTAATGTGAGGGTCTTTATGAATTAAAAAAAAAAAAAAATTGGTCAGTTAATGCCATCTATGGTTGATTATGTCTACAAACAAAAGAGGAGATAGCCTTGAACAATGAGAGGAGTTTCCTCATCCTTAAAAAGACAACTGATGATTTCAGCAGTCATAATGAATTTCTATTTCTATTCCAGATACATGGCTTCTCCTGGGGAACTCACCCTCACCTTCATCAGAATTCCCAACTTGTGGCTTAACAAGTTAACTTGGAGTATAAAAAGAGGTAATAGGTAAGCTGATGTATAAAGATGCTAGTAGAAGACAGATTTTAAAACTCTGGCCTGGGAACAGAGTATACGTGACAAGAAAGGGATCAGTGGTATTAAACACTACAGAGTTATAGGTTGGATAGCCCCAGAGAAGACATTGGATCTCACAATGAAGTTACTGGGATTTAAGTATGCTGGAGATATTAAAGAGATTTTAATTTAGTAGGGACTAACTGTGAATGAAGAAAACAGAAATAGTATAGTTTCTCTTTTAAGAAGCTTGGTGAAGAAGTGCAGGAGGAAGAAATAAGGGTGTATTCAAAGAGAAAGCAGATATTCTGTTTTTAGCATGGGAGAGTTCAGAAATGTTTAGAGACAGAAGAGAAGGAGTCAAAGAAAAGAAAAAGTTTGAAAAGAGAGGAACATGAACTGATTAATAAAGTGAGGACTTAGTAGGTTGTAGGAAGAGGAACAATTGAGTTTAGAAGTATATACATGAGGAAGTAGATAGGCATAAGGGGAAAAACAAACCTACTATTTTGTAGGGTGGGTACCAAATTACTTATTTAAAGGAATGGCACAAATGAAAGAACTTGGTAGATATTTGTTTTGTTTTGTTTTATTATTGAGGTTGTAGGTTTACAGAAAAATCATGCATAAAAAAACAGTTCCTACAGAGCACTCTGTTGTTAACACCTTGCATTAGGATGGTATATTAGTTATAATTAATGAAAGAATATTTCTTTATACTTGTACTATTAACTAGTCAATTATTTACAATAGGGTTCACTGTTTGGGTTGTACAGTCCTATGTTGTCATTTCTTTTCTTTTTTTTCTGCTAAGATGTACAACCTAAAATTTTCCCTCTTAATCACATTCAAATATGGAATTCAGTGCTGTTAAATATGCTCCCAGTACTGTGCTACCATTGCCACCATGCTTTACCAAAACTTTTCCATCAACTCAAACTGTACAGTTTAAAAATTAATCTGCCATTGTCTACCCCATCCTGGCAACTGGTAACCTATATTTTAGTTTCTGACTATGAATTTGTTTATTGCAATTATTTCATAACACTGAGGTCATACAGTATGTGTCTTCTGGTGTCTAGCTTATTTCACTAAATATATCTTCAAGGTTCATCCTTTTTGTGACATGATCAGAATTTCAGGTCTTTTTACAACTGAATAATATTCCATTGTATGAATATGCCTCATTTTATTTATCCATTCATTGGTTGATGGGAACTTTGGGTTGCTTCTACCTTTTAGCAATTGTGAATAACAGTGCTATGAATGTGCGTGTGCAAATATCTGAGTCTCTGTTTTCAAATTTTTGGGTATATACCTAGAAGTGGGATTGCCAGTTCACATGATAAATCTATACCTAACTTTCTGAGGAATCATGAAACTCTCTTCCACAGTGGCTGTGTCATTTTATATCCCCAGCAACAAGGACTGAGTGCTCCTATTTCCCCCACATACTCTCAAACACTTGTATTTTTTAGGTTTTTAAATAGTAGCTATACTAGTGGTTGCAAAATCATATTTCATTGAGGCTTTGATTTTCATTCACTAATATCTAATGATGAGCATCTTTTCATGTACTTTTGGCCATTTATTCAAGTCTTTTGTCAATTTTTTAAATTGGGTTGTTTGTCTCTTTATTGTTGAGTTGTAGGATTTCTTTTTATATTATAGATATTAGACCCTTTTGGATATTTGGTTTCCAAATACAAGTTGTCTTTTTACTTTCATGATAAAGTCTTTTGAGGTGCAAAAGTTTTTAATTTTGATGAAATTTCCATATATCTATTTATTCTTTCATTGCCTGTGCTTTGGCTGTAAAGTATGAGAAGACATTGCTTAATTTAAGATCCAGAAGATGCTTTCCTGTTTTCTTCCAGAGTTTTAAAGTCCTCCTTCTTATATTTATGTCTTTGATCCATTTTGAGTTGATTTTTGTAGACGGTGTGAGAGATATTTCCATCTTCTTTCTCTTTCATTGCAACATCCAGTTTTACCAGTACCGTTTTTTGAAGAGACTATTTTTATCCCAATTGAGTGGACTTGGCACTCTTATCAAAAATCAGATGGCCACAGATGTGAGAGTTTATTTCTGAATCCTCAATTCAATTCCATTGGCATATATGACTTCCCTTGTGCCAGTACCATGCTGTTTTGATTACTGTGGTTTTGAAATATTTTTTAATATCAGGAAGTGTGAGTCCTTCAACTTCGCTCCTTTTTTATGATGGCTTTGGCTATTCAGGGTCACTTACTCTTCTGTACAAATGTGATGATTGGATTTTCCATTTCTGCAAAGAATTCTGTTGGAATTTTGATCAGGACTGCATTGAATCTGTAAGTCACTTTGACATATTAATTGACATATGTAATTGTTATATTAACAATATTTATTCTTCCAAACTATGACCACAGAATGTCCTTCCATTATTTAGGTTTTCTTTTATTTCTTTTAGCAATGTTGTGTAATTTTCTGTGTACAAGTCTTTTACATCCTTGGTTAGATTTGTTCCCATATATTTGATTCTTTTAGTTGCTATTGCACTATTATAAGTAAAATGTTTTTCTTGATTTCATCTTCAGATTGTCTGTTTCTAGTGTATAGCACATTGATCTTGCACCCCTCCCCTTTGCTTAATTTATTAGTTCCAGTAACATTGTTGTGGGTTTTTCAGAATTTATTCTATATAGGAGCATGTCATCTGCAAATAAGGAAAGTTTCATTTCTTCCTTTCCAATCTGAATGCCTTTTATTTCTTTTCCTTGCCTGAATGTTCTAGCTAGAACTTCCAGTGCAGCGTTGAATAAGAGTGTTGACAGTGGATATCCTTATCTTGTTTCTTATGTTAGAGGGAAAGCTTTCAGTCTTTCAACCTTGAATATAACATAAGCTGTGAGCTTTTTGTATATTCCCTTTATCATACTGAGGAAGTTTCCTTCTATTTCTACTACTCTATGTGTTTTTATTGAGATGTGTTACTGGATTTTGTCAAATGCCTTTTCTGCATAAATTGAGATGATCATGTATTTTTTTTCTTCCTGTTTTCTTCTAATGTGTTGTATTAAGTTTCTCTAGGGAAACAACCAACAGAAGAAAAAAATATATATATATATATATATCATTATGAGATTTTTATAAGAATTTTCTCACTTGACTGTGGAAATAAGCAACTCCAAATTCCATAAGGCAGGCCACAAACTGTTAACTCCAAAGGAGGTTTTCAAGGACTGCTCCAGGAGAAGCTGGCAGACTGAAGTAACACTGGAAATTATTTCTTCTGACTGCTGAAATCGTCACTACTCCTTTTAAAGCCTTCAACTGATTGGATGAGACTACTTTCATTGTTGGAGGTGATCTCCTCAGTTGATTGCAGATGTAATCATCCATAGATATACTTTAATGTCGATTTAATTCTGTGAAATGTCCTCTCAGTAACAATCAGGCACTACTTGCTTGACCAAGCAACTGTACACCATAACCTGGTCAGTTGACACATAATCTTCACCATAACTTTCCAAACCTTGTCAACTTTCCAGCCATGCACATCCCCTTGAATCATACTTAATCTCTAAATAAAAACAGTAAGTCATATTTTTCTCCTAACAATACACATCTGTCCTGCATACAACTGGAAACACACTAATTCTCTGTAGGATAGGGTGCAAGTCCTTGGGTAATATTCATTGTTAAACATGATAACTTGTAATTTAAATACTATAACATGATTATGATAAGGGGATAAGCTAGAGAAGAAAACAAAGATATATACTTTATGTTTATATGCAAACATACTCATAACTATTACAATCATTAATTCTGTAACTGGTCACATGGTCATAGCTCATATATGTAATTACCTTCTTCCACTACCTATTCCATATTCCCTTTACCATCAGCAAATGCCTCAGCTGGCTGTGGTTCTTTGTCTGGTGGTGTGACCCAAACCTTCATTCCTGAAGTTTCTGGGCCATTTGTTGTCCTTCCTGGATTAGGTTGTTGCAGTTTTCCATTGACTTTAATCACAGGACATGGAACATCTAAGAGATGCCACAGGAGATATCCTGTATTTCAGGCAAACTCAGAATAATTTTACTCAATGATCATACATTCTAAATATGTCAAATAAATAATAAATATCTGAACAAATAAGAAAATGATATAATACTCTGGTTTTGATAAAACTTATGAAGAGGATAAAATTTGTAACAAAGTTGAAAGTTTCTGGAGAGCTGTATTAGCTAAGGTGGTCTAAAAGCATCTTTCTGAGTTAGAGAAACTTCGTTGGAAACCTAGATGTAAGAAACTGGAAATCCTAAAATTTCATATACAGGACATATATAGAAGAATCACCAAGTGTGAATTATGAGATAAGAAAAAAGTATTTGGATTATAAAGAGACAGAAAAAAAATCAGGATTGCTAGAAGAAAATGCAGTTGAGGGATAGTATGGGGTCAGAATATATTGGATATTAGCACTGATGACCAATCAGATTAGAATTACATTTTGAAGTTAGAACAGATATAGAGAATATAGTAGAATCAAAGATTCTGCCAGGTTTAGTTTCATACAACTGGATGGATAGTGATTATGCTTAATAAATTGGAGGTGAGATGGATGAAAAGCATTTTGATGGAAGCAATTGGGTAGAAATAAATAGTACATTGTTGGACATGGTAATGTGAAGAAATGTTTTAGATACTCTACTGGGTTGATTAGTGTCCCCCAAAATTTGTCTCCACATGAAACATACGAATGTGACCTTTTTTTTGGAAATATGGTCTTTCCAGATGTAATCAAGTTATGATGAAGGTATACTGGATTATGGTGGGCCCTTAAATCAGATATGGCTGGTGTCCTTGTTATAATAGGAAATTTTTGAGACAGAGACACAGACCAACTCTAAACAGCCATTTGAAGACAGAGGCAGAGATTGGAATTATGTTACCACGAGCCAACAAATTCCAAGGATCGCCTGCAAACCACCAGAACCTGGAAGAGTCAAGGAAAGATTCTTCCCTATGTCTTTCAGAGGGAGCATGTTTCTTCTGTCATTTTGATTTTGGACTACCAGTCTGCAGAATTATCAGAAAACTTATTTCTATTGTTTTAACTCACCTCATTTGGGACAATATGCTATGACATCCCTAGGAAACTAATATAGATATGCAAGTAGAAATGTTGAACAGGCATTTGATAAATTCATGTGTGTGGTCTGACTGGGGAAGTCAGGGACACACCTAGTGGCCATCTCCCAACCCTTGCCTATACAGCCTCCTTTTCTGTTGGGTGCGCATATTTCAGTATTTCTCCATTCTATAGCCTGGGGAAGATGTTTGGTCTAAAGAAAAGGCTTGACCATACCTTAAACCTGGAAACTGGGAACAAATAATCCCAGCTGCTTATCATAGTGAGAAATCCCAGTGGGAGTGCCACATCTCCCTGAGTTGTATAAATACCCCACCCTCAAAGCATGAAGTGCCTGACCAGAGATTTTGTTATGATAAAGAGGGTGCACAGGGAAGTATGGAGTGATTGATTTTTTGGCTGTTCTTTTCATTGCTCTTGCATTTCTTTTGTACAGGAGCATCTTGGGCAACCCAGGACTCATGGCTTTGTGGGCTAAACTGAGGGTTATCCCTGCCCTACCAGTGTGGATAGAGGTACCAGCCCATACCTGGGGTACCTAGGGCATGCTCTCTCTGTCCTCTCAGAAAGAGTAGCAATAAATGGGACTTTGAGAATCCCCCATGAATGACAGAGAATTGGCTAACTGTTTCCACTCTGAGATCAATGAGGTCGGAGCCTCCACTGCCTGGCATGCATTCCCCTGGCTCATGGATTTTTACACATGTTCTCACTCCTGAACCAAGTATATTCACACTCAGGCCACCCAAATTGATCTTGTGATTAGTGTGAGGTGGTCAATATTCAGGAGACTATTAGAACTGAAGAAGGGAACCTAGAGATGAAAATGAAATTATAGGCTTTTACAGAGGAGATATGATATATGAAAGGTATGAACAGAACCCTGGATAGGGTCTCCTCTCATGGCTGTTCCAACTTTATGATGAGGGTGCCACTACCACTTTTATCAACCAGGCTGAATGTTGGAGTCTTGGCCAACTCACATACAAAGCCATCTTCCAACAAACTCTTAGTTGGAATTAAACGAGGAGAAAGTGAGGGGTGGGGAGGTTGTGGTTGATGGCCTAGACACAGGTGCTCTGCAGCAATAGCCCCTGACTGGAACCTTCAGGGAGTCAGAGGAGCATATTCCACTCTAAGTGACCTCACCCAAATTCCAGTTAAGCCTTGGAGTAATGAGACAGAAGCCATGGTCATACTGTAATGACTGGAGGTTGGCACATTAATATTCCACCACTACCAGAAAGATTTAGCTCTTTACCAGATCCTCATTTTGCAGAAGGACATTAATGATTTTAATAGAAATGGGCCTCCTGAGTGAGGCAACAACCTGGTTATCCTTATCACCTCAGGGCTTCCTCTTGGAAACATATTGAACATGTTTATCATACCCTCCCTGCTTGGAACAAGGGTTCCCATATTGGGCCCCTTCCTCTTGGGGACCCAAATCACTGAACTATATTCTTGTGACTACTAGAGCAAGGTGTTCCAAAGGACACCATAGTTGAGATCTACAATGGAAAACTTTGGGTAAAGTGTAAACTAAAGGGATGGATATGGGCTCAACAGGGACAATCTGATTCAAACCCCAAATTTGGGTGGTAGAAGAGAAGAATTCTAAAGATTTACCAATACTCCCTTTTGCCCTAACTGGAGAATCTGGGTCTGAGGCTGTACCTCCTTATCCATACTTGACTAAATTGAAAATGGCCTGGGGCTGGATGAAGGGCCATCACCAACCCCCAGGGACCAAAGACCATATGGCCCATTGTGTGTACAATTTGGAGCCAGTGAACAAACATGTATGGCACTTTTGGTTAGAGGAAGCCAGGTCACTATCATTCTGGGAGACACAGATGGCAGAGGGCGACAAATAGTGTTGGGAGATTTTGTGAATTCCACATGGGTGTGGGGACAGATTACTGACACCCTGTGAATTGCTCCCTTTGGCCCTTTGGGTGCTCTTATGTTCATTTCCTACCATGGAATGCATTACAGGAATTTCTATCCTGTCCCACTGCACATCCCAGCAATGGCTGAGAGGATATGCAAACTTATCCCAGTGAATTCTGGCCACTATGGTTGAGATAGTGATGGACTGCACATATGCAGTGTACCCATTTCCTTGCCACATTGTCCAATAGCAGTAATACTGCCTCCAAGTTGAGGAAACTGAACTCATAAAGGACCTTCCATATGTGGGTTCCCTCCACTCCCCTATCTCTCCTTATAATAGCCTGGTGTGGCCAGTGAAAAAGGCAAGTGGAGCATGGTAGTTAGCCATAGACTATTGGCACTAGAATGCAGAACTGCCCTTTTGGCACCCATGGTACCAGATACTGTGCTATTTGCATATTTGCACTAGCCAACTGATATTCCTTTTCTAAGTATACTTCATGCACCACTATATTGGGTGGCATGAAAAACAGTTACCTTCCACTGGGGAAGTGAGGAGGAGATATTTAAGCTGCCCTGACCCTAGGACTTTTAGAATCTGGATCTCTGTTCAACCTACAGATTTCTGACACCCAAATCCATGCCAACTGTTCTCTTTAGCAAAAGGAAGGAGCAACAGAAATTAGCAGATACCTGGAATTTGGAACCAAGAAATTCCCGGATGCAGCCCAGTGTTACTCCCCTTTCAAGAGGCAACCTCTGGTGGGTTATTGAGCCTTGATGGAAACAGAAAGGATCACGGAGAACTCTCAAGTTCTCCCATGCTCAGAAATCATCAACATGTCCTGGATCTGAGACAAACAGAACATTCATAAAGATAGTGCCCACCAATGGAGTATCATCAAATAGCTGTTATATATTCAGGATAATGCTTGCCCAGACTACCAGGGAGTGGCATGCTTGCATGAGCAGGTAACAGAGTATCAGCACAACAATGATCCTGTTGTATCACCAGATGGAGGCTCTTTCTTCCCTGCATTGGCATCCTGGGGACCCTGACCCAAGGATGCCCCACAAGATGCTCAGAACTGGTTTACTAATGGATTAGCCAAACTGAAGCCATATGGCATGCATTGGGCAGCAACTGTTGCTTCTCTTGCCTCAGGCAGACTATATACCACCTCTGGCACAGGAAAAAAGTGCACAGTGGACTTACCTGCAAGCCTATTAGTCCTATAACACTCAGAACCAAGCATTCCCTTCTACCTGTTTACTGACCCATGGGTCAATATACAATGGCTTAGCAGTCTGGTAAGGCCCAGGAGTGAATGGTATTGGAGAATCTAAGGTTCTGTAGTGTGAGGAAGGGGTCTGGGAAACAATTGGTAGTGTGGAAAGGCATCATCTCTGTTATCCATGTTGATGTGCATGGCAAGGAACCATATCACAATGACCATCACTGATATGATGTAGATGATAAAGGATGTGTTCAGCTGCATTTAACACTTGTTGAGACCAGCGATCCCCCCAGGACACAGGCTGAGGATGAGCCATGCCAGGTGGATGAGAACAATGAACATATCCTTGGTGACATCTGTGAAATAGCTGAATTTCCCATGGCTGCTTCCACTGCTGGGTGTATCCACCTCCTAACTGGATGTAGAAATTGCAACTCCATGAAATTATGAGTCCAGGAACACTGAGTAGCTTTCTTTTTAAAAGAGGCCCAATATGCCATTTACCAAAGTGTGAAATGTCAACTACAAATCAGAACCTGCAAAGGGCATTTAGGAGCTATTCCCAGAGGAGCCACACTGGGCCACACATGGCAAGTGGGCTACAACAGCCCTTTCCCACCATCCCAAGACATGTCTTATGCATTGGTCCTGGTAGATACCTATCAAGAATAAGGCCTTGCCTTTCCAATTCTTCATGTGGATGTGGTTGAAAAAATATGGAAGATCTTGGAAAAGCAGTTCTGCCACCCTTGTGGGTGCCCAGATGAAATATTCTTTGACCAAGGACCCCACTTTATTGTACAGTCTACTCAATGATGGACTCAGACTTACAGAATTAGATTGACTTTCCACATTGCCCACCATCCACATGCAGCTGGCATTGTGGAGAACTTTAGTTGCAGCCCAAAAAAGAAGCTTCATCATCTACACTCTGCTAAATCTCTTACTGGATGGACTGTGCCTTACAATGGCTCTCTTAAAGCTGAGCTCAGCAGTTCCCCAGAAGAGAAACTTGGCCTTATCCCAGGGAGAGGATGAGGATGGGTTGAAACTCAGATTTTGCTGTGAATCTGCCCTTAAACCTATCAGGTTGAAGATTTGCCCCAAAAGGGGTGTTCTAGCTTGCTAATGCTGCCAGAATGCAAAACACCAGAGATGGATTGGCTTTTATAAAAGGGGGTTTATTTGGTTACACAGTTATAGTCTTAAGGTCAAAAAATGTCCAAGGTAACACATCAACAACCGGATACCTTCACTGGAGGATGGCTCATGTCATCTGGAAAACCTCTGTCACCTGGGAAGGTACATGGCTGGCATCTGCTCCAAGTTCTGGTTTCAAAATGGCTTTATTCCAGGACGTTACTCTCTCAG
Organism: Choloepus didactylus; assembly: GCF_015220235.1. NCBI lineage: Eukaryota > Metazoa > Chordata > Mammalia > Pilosa > Megalonychidae > Choloepus > Choloepus didactylus. The sequence continues at coordinate 34,742,729 of NC_051309.1, forward strand.
CTGCAGCTCCTCTTCAAAATGTCACTCTCAGTTGCTCTTAGGGCATTTGTCCTCTCTTAGCTTCTTTGGAGCAATAATCTGTTTCAATGGCTGTCTTCAAACTGTCTCTCATCTGCAGCTCTTCTCTCAGCTCCTGGGCATTCTTCAGAGTGTCCCTCTTGGCTATAGCTCGTCTTCAAAATATCACTCTCGTCAGCACTGAGTTCCCTCTGTTTGTCAGCTCATTTATATGGCTCCACTGATCAAGGTCCACCCTAAATGGGTGGGGCCATGCCTCCATGGAAATTATCTCATCAGAGTTATTACCTACAGTTGAGTGGGGTGCATTTCCATGCAAGCAACTTAATCCAAACATTCCAACTTAACCCCCACTAATATGTCTGCCCCACAAGATTGCATCAAAGAATATGGCTTTTTCTGGGGGACATAATACATTCAAACCAGCACAAGGGGGAACAAGGACACACCACTCAGGACTCTCCTTTTCAGCCACTGTAAAGGGATCATCCTGACTTTTACTCCATTACACCCTCCACATAATTCCCAGGATGATAGGAGTAGGTTAGGGGAGGTTATAGCTCAAGACAAGAAGCAGATAGATTGTGTGGCCTTAGAAGGAAAGAATATTTCTCCAAATAGGCCAAGAAAAGTGTTTCCCATGGGAAGAGGCTACATAACCACCCTGTCAGGACAAGTTACTGCTCCCTCCTCCTGTTTTCTACAGATTTGACAGAGCAGCAATCTGGAAGGAAAACATCTGTGGGAAACTGAGTCTTCCATGTTGCCTGAGGCATGTCTAGGGTGGTGGCTTAAAACACTGAGCCACAGGCCTGCATAGAATGCCATGCAGGCCTGCCTTGTAAAGATGTGTGTCTTGTGACTAACATTGTCTTAAACCTAGATTGTATGCACCTGATGTAAATACACCTGATGTAAACAGAAGTATCTGGTGGGCTCTCCCCCACCTGAGGACCTTTAGCATATACACCTGATCTTCTGAAATAACTAGCTGGAGCAAGGCTGCATTGTCGTCCACTTAGCACGAGATGCAAGTGGGCCCTCTGCTCCCTTAATTCTTAGCTTTGTGTCCGTGTCTCATTCTTGCATCGCCCTGTCAGCAATAAACATCTTTTTCCAGGTAATCTGGGCCATCATGGCAGAGGGAAACTGACTGACTTCTGAATGTGCCATCCAACCCCTTGCACCCTCTCCACTCTTTGCCAAGTCTGGATTGACACATAAGGAACTGATTTTCCCTGCCTCATGTTTGATTTAACATCAGGAAGTCCTTTATTTGTGCTCTCTGACAAAGATAACAGTACAGCCTTTGGCTGTACAGTATTCTTTTCCACACTCTTGGACAACCTATTGTGATGCAACAACCTCTGATGTAATGAAACTGACAAATGGCCCGATCATCTTTCCAATTTATTACGTTGAGCAAAGCATGACTTACCTGGGTAGGTGGGGAGGTCCATGATTCTGGATTTTCCTCTTTTGGCAAATCATTATTGCCCTAGCTAGGAGTAAGCACCTATGAACACATGATACACAGCCTGTCAGCTACCTTGGCTAACAGTGCTGAGATCATAACACAAGCCCTTCAGGCTCAGCAAAAATCACTAGACTTTCCAGCCAAAGTAGTGCTTGATAATCACTCCTAGTTCAACAAGGAGGTGCAGGTGCTACTGCTAAAACCTCCTGCTATGTGTGGGTTAATACCTCAGGGGAGGTGTTAACAGGAGGTTATGAATATTCAATGGCAAGTTCACTGGCTGCAAAATGTACAGATTCTATGCGGCACCTCCAAAGCTGCCTCCTGGGGTTTAGGAAGGGATGGATGCAACCATTATCTCAGATAGGCCTGATCACCCTGCTTGGTATAAAGTCATGCATGGGTGAAGTGCTCCTAATGTGCTACAGCTGCTGGTGTTCCTAAACCATTACTGTCAACATGCTTGAGAGCTGCAGGCAGTAGACCTGAATCATCTCCACCTTTGTGCCTGAGGTGGAAGGAGATCTTATGTTGTGGAAGCTAATTGGGACCTATAGGCTAGGTCTGGTCAAGAGACTGAGGGGTAGACTGCTTGAGAAGTCAGGGACACCTTTGGGCAATCTCTCAGCCATTGCCTACCCCACCTTCTTTACTATTGTGTGCAGATGTTTCAGCCTGTTTCCATTCCACAGCTTGTAAGAGATTTTAGGCCTAATGACAAGGCCTTGCCAAACCTAAAACACAGAAATTGGGAACAAGCAGCTCCAGCTGCTTATCAGAGGAGGAATTCTCAGTGGCAGGGCTCCTGCCCTCCTGAGTTGTATATGTTACCTGCCTCAGGCAGTGTGGATTCTTCTCTCCTCTGCAATGCAAAGCGGGCATGCAGAGTTGCTATCCACTAATCCTGAGCTGAACAGTTTTCCTACCCAGAAGACCAGCCATGATGGGGTCTCTTCCCCTGATCTTTGGACCCTTTGTGCTGTGTAAGTAATAAAATGGTGATTTGCTGAGTTTCTATTGTGCTTTGGACTGTGTTCCCATGATGCACCATATAGCAATTTGCTCTACAATCTGGGCTGGAGATACTGTTTTAGTTTCCTTGGCTGATCAAGCAAATACAATGCAAAGGAATGGCTTAAAAGTGGGAATTTATTAGCTCAAGATTTCAAGGCTATAAAAGTCCAAATCAAGACATCATTATGTCAATGCTTTCTTTCCAAAGACTGGCATTTCGGGGTAGGCTGCCGGTGATCCTTGATCCTTAGCTTGTCACTTGGAAAGGCACATAGTGGTGTTTCCTGATCTCTCCCTTCTCTTCCTGATTCTATTGATGTTCAACTTCTGTGGCTTTTTCACTATAACTGAATATAATTCTGCTTATAAAGGTCTCCAGTAAAAGGATTAAGACTCATCCTGATAGAAGTGGTCACACCTTAACTGAAATAACATCATTAAATGGTCCTACTTATAATTGATTCACATGCCCAGGAATGAATTAAGTTTAATAGCATGTTTTTTTCTGGAATATATACAGTTCCAAACAATCACAGATGTTAAATGTGAGTGTTATCTGAAGTCCAGAATCTACATGAATTCTCCGCATGATAAATAAGGGAAATGTAGATTGATGGCAGATTCTTGGAAACAAATGGAGTCAGCAAATGAACTGAGGGGAGATAGTGAGGTAGGAGAAAAATCAAGGTATTGTGGTGTCAGAGAAGACAGAGGAAATGGTGTTCAGGAGGCAGGTGTGGAGTGGCTGTGTTGGATTGAATTATGTATCCCAATTTAGACATGTTCTTGGTCTTGCTCTGCATTCTTGTGAGTTTGAATCCATTGTAATATGATCTCTTAGAGATATTCTTTGTAGTTAAGGTGTAGCCTGACTGAATGAGGTTGGGTCATAATCTGGATAACTGGATTCCTTTATGAGGAGAAGAACTCAGACATATTAGGAGAGAATGCCAGGAGCCGTCAGATGGCGTCATTAGAACCTGGGAGGGAACAGAGAGAACACCACCATGAGCCATGAAGCAGAGATGCAAGCTGAAGAACCCCATAAATTGTCCACAAGCCAGCAGCAGAATGTTACAGACCTTGTGTAGAAAACATTTCCTTGCTCATGCCTCAGTTATGGACTTCTCAATTTTGGACTGTGAGCCAATAAATTCTGTTTTTCTTTTTTTTTCATAAAGCTAGTCCATTGTGTGGTATTTGTCATAGAAGTCTTGTAAACTAAGAGATTGGCCATCTTCTCAGATATCTCTGAGACATCCAAAAAATAAACCCACAGAATGGATTACTGGCATGACAGTGACTACTGTAACCTGTTTTCAGTAAAACATACTTGAAATATATTCAGTAATCTGAAAACTATTTATAGCTTACCTTCTTAATTCTATATTTATAAATATATTTAAATATGTAGCATAATTTAAAGTGCATGATTTAATAATGCATCTATATACATAGCAATCATTTTGTATAAATGTGTGCCTTTTCATGGGACTCTAGACATTAAGTCTACATATTATATCCTCTCTGCAATACATTAAATTGATTAATTTCAGCCGATGTTGAAGAGTAAGCTTAGTCAATTAGTTTCATTGTATCCAGTGTTTAGTGATTCTAACTTTTTAAAAATTAGATTGTTTAATAATCCATGAACAAACCCCACACTTCATTACATAATTACTTTTTGTTTTCATTTTACTTAAAGAGGTGTTTTAATCATTTATTATACTTTATCTTGTCTTTGGTTACTGGTGTTTTTTCATCTTATATTTAGGCATATACATTTTATGCTCTAATTTATCATCTTTGATAATAGGATTATAACTTACATTAATAAAATATGGTTTAATTTTAAGCTAATTAGGATCACTTAATTCCTTCTCCCCTTCAGGCAACATATCAGTATTAATATTTAGCTATTGAAATTGGTTTTATAGCATATAAATTTATCTGTTTCATAAAAAATGATTTATTTCAAAAAATAAATCTCCTATCTAACTGTCTTTCCACTCTTTCTGTTTTCTCATATAGGGCAACTTAACCTCCAAATATTGAACCCTGGAAAACGTTTGTGGATTCATATATTTCAAACTTGTAGCACTTCTGTTTTTATCTAGTCCCATAATTCTAGACATCACCCATGCATGTTCAAACAGCCAGACCCTACTTTGACCTCCATTTCTATTAATATAGTCTCTATCTTATTGCCCTATGCCTGCACACTTGACGGGATATCCTGTTTATCACTTAGTTCCTCTAACTGTGGTTCTACCTTTTTATTATCAGACCTGTCACATTCTCAGATTCTGAACCTCCTTTACCTGGGATATTATATATTGCTGATCTTTGTTATTTCACTTTGTACCTGATTTTTATCTTCTTTGTGCACAATAGGATAAAAACAAGGATACTAGCAGTGCCTTCTGATTTTTTGAAGGATTGTTCCCAAATTCCTTAGAAATATACTTATATCTTTTAAATGCTCACACGTTACCAATAATTATTGTAAATATTATGCATTTATGTGTTATCTCACATAGAAAAATCCATGATATCATTAGCATTTCTTTAGAGTTGTAGCCATAGATGCAAGCAAAAGAGTGTTCAGGATCTACTTAAGTATATTTAAAATATCGTTATAAAGAGAGAAAATCATTTTAAAATTTAGCCTTAAGGTTTCTAGATGGAGAAAAATTTACAAGTGATAAACTCAAGCAGGAATCAGAATAGTTAATTGAAGGAAGTAAGTGTAAATATGTGTAGGGAATGTGGAGGCAGACTCCCCTTTATGAAAATAAGAGTATATCAACAAAGACTTGAGGCAAGATGGTGGCATAGAGATGGTGTGAAATTTAGTTAGTCTTCTAAAGCAACTAGTAAATAGCCAGAAACAACTAGTAAATAGTCTGGAACAACTGCTGGGGGACATACATGATTGCTCACACATCGTATACCAGCCTGAAATGGGTGGAACAGCTGAGATCACAGCACAGAACTGTAAGTAAAACCGTGGAGCTGGCACCCCTTCCCCACTGGCATGGCAGGTTAAGTTGCAAAACTTTGCTGTGGAAGAAAGAAGCAGTTTCTGCCCAGAGCAAGGGAATGTAGCTCACCCAAGCTCCAATTGTGGTTTTAATTAACAAATTTGGGCTACTGAATGCAAGCTACAAGAACAAATAAAGCTGAAGGAAATAGGAAAGGAAACTGAGGTTCCTCCCATCAGAGAGGAGATAGGGATGATGGGGGAAATTATATATATATATATATATATATATATATATATATATATATATATATAACCAGAGGCTTTTGGAGATGGCCAAAAATACTGGAAAACAGCTGTGTCCCAAGAAAAGGGGCCCAGAGAAATGGATACCAACACTGGTTGACCGGTAAACTGGGGGGCTGGGACTGACTGTGAAAAGGGGTTTATACTCTTTTCCTTTTTTTCTCTAATGCTAAGCAGCCATTAGAGAAAGCCTCAGGCATTTTCAGTTGTCATCCCTGACCCAGGCAATTGTGGAGTTAACAGAGTCAGAGAAAGAAAGGAGGAATTCAAGTGTAGAAGATAACCCCCTAAAGGGTGTATCTTCCCTAGGAAAAGGTGGATGGGGCACAGCTCAAGTGGCAGCCCTCCCTTGGAGAATTCAGACCCTAGGGTATGGGGGGGGCAGAAACAAATTAAGCTTGGCTTCTGACACCCTCATCCCCTGGCCAGAACAGGGTCCAGTGAGAAATAAAGGGACCACACCACTTTGCATCAGCGGGGAGCTGCAGGATGAAAAATCCCATCCTGCCAGACAGGATAGAAAAAGAACCAAGCCTAAAGGCCTCAGCAGAAAGTCTGACAACCTGCTCCTAAGCGGGAAACATTATACTGATTACACCGTCCTCCTGAGACCTGGGCCCATCTGGTCTGGGAAAATCTGATTGGGGTAATCAAGGAAACCAGATCCATAGACAAAAAAAAAATAAAAATAAAAATGATGAGTCACATTAGGAAAACTGAAGATATGACTCAGTCAAAGGAACAAACTTACATGTCAATGGAGATACAGGAATGAAACAACTAATTATTAATCAAAGAACTCTCCTAAACCAATCCAAAAACCAAATCAGCAAGTTGAGGGAAGATTTGGAAAAAGATATGAAGAATATAAAGAAGACAGTGGGTGAACATAAGAAAGAACTCAAAAGTTTGAAAAAAACAATTGGCAGAACTTATGAGAATGAAAGGCACAATATGAGAGATGAAAAACACAATGGAGACATACAACAGCAGATTTGAAGAGACAGAAGAAAAGATTTATGAGCTGGAGGACAGGACATCTGAAATGGTACACAGAAAAGAACAGAGGGAAAAGAATGGAAAAATATGAGCAGCATCTCAAGGAACTAAATGACAACATGAAGCACAAGCATGAACATGTCATAGGTGTCTGAGAAGAAGAGAAGGGAAAAGGGGAAGAAACAATAATGGAGGAAATAGTCACTGAAAATTTCCCATATCTTATGAAAGACATAAAATTACAGATACAAGAAGTGCAGCATATCCCAAACAGAATGGATCCAAATAGACCTATGCCAAGATACTTAATAATCAGATTATCAAATGTCAAAGAAAAAGAATTCTGAAAGCAGCAAGAGAAAAGCAATCCATCACATACGAGAAGGTCGATAAGACTATGTGCAGGTTTCTCAGCAGAAAAAATGGAGGTGAAAAGGCAGTGATATAATATATTTAAGATACTAAAGGAGAAAAACTGCTGCTAATCAAGTCTATAACAGGCAAAACTGTCCTTCAAATATGAGGGAGTCAGGGGAGTGAATCTCCCTGGCAATGTGGAATATGACTCCCGGGGAGGAATCTGGACTTGGCATTGTGGAATGGAAGGTATCTTCTTGATCAAAGAGGGGGATGTGGAAGGAAATGAAATAAGCTTCAGTGGCAGAGAGATTCCAAAAGGAGCCGAGGGGTCAATTTGGTGGGCACTCTTGCACACAATATAGACAGCGCTTTTTAAGTTCTGGTGAATTGGAATGGCTGGCAGTGAATACCTGAAACTATCAAACTACAACCCAGAACCATTGAATCTTGAAGATGATTGTATAAAGATGTAGCTTATGAGGGGTGACAGTGTGATTGGTAGAGCCATATGGACCATGCTGAACATTTTGTCCAGTATATGGATGGATGGATATGTAGAAAAATGGGGGCAAACAAAACAAAACAAAACAAAAGCACCCAGTGTTCTTTTTTACTTTAATTGTTCTTTTTCACTTTAATTTTTATTCTTTTTATTTTTGTGTGTGTGGCAATGGAAATGTTCAAAAATTAATTTTGGTGATGAATGCACAATTATATAATGGTGCTGTGAAAAATTGAATGTGCACTTTGTATGACTGCATGGTATGTGAATATATCTCAATAAAATAGAATTTTTAAAAAATGAGGGAGAGTTTAAAATATTCCCAGACAGACAGACATTGGGAGAGTTTGTGAACAAGGTATCAGCTCTACAAGAAATACTAAATGGAGCACTGCAGGCAGATATGAAAAGAAAGGAGAGAGAGGTTTGGAGCACAATATTGGGTGATAGTAGCACAATAATGTAAGTGCACTGAACAAGGATGACTAACTATGGTTGAAAGTGGAAGGTTAGGGACATGTAGGACAAAAGAAGGAAATATGGGTGATAAAGACGGACTGTATAACTTAGTGAAACCTACAGTGGTCAATGATTGTGATTAAATGTACCAGTATGTGTTTACATGATGGAGAACAAATGAATGTCAGCTTTGCAAGGTGTTAATAATGGAGTGGTGTTGGGGAAAGATACAATCAATGCAAACTAGATTCTATATTAAGAGCAACATTGTAATAGGCTTCAATTAATTGTAACAAAGGCAATATACCAAAGCTAAATGTCTATAAGAGGGGGCAGGAGTATGGGATTCTTGGCATTGCTGGTGTTGTCTGAGTTTTTTTTATGGTATTTCATTTATATTTTATTTTTTCTTTTGTTGCTCTTTAGTTGCCATTTTTTTTTCTGTTTTTCTGTTTTTTTTTTTTTTTACTTCTTTTGCCTCTTCCTCTTTCTTTGTGGAAGAAATGGAAAAGTCCTTATATACGTAGTGGTGGTGAATGCATAAATACGTGATTATACAGGGAAATGTTTGTTTACTTAGGATGGAATGTATGGTGTGTTAATAAAGCCATCTAAAAAATAAACAGATGGATACAAATGCTGGAGAAAATGTGGAGAAAGGGATGTACCTAATCACCATTAGTAGGGAAGTAGAATGGTGCAGCCCATCTGCATGGCAGTGTGGTGGTTCCACAGAAAGCTAATCATGGGGCTGCCATATGGTCCTGCAATTTGGTTATTGGATATATACTTAGAAGAACTGAAAAGAGGGACACAAATGGGCATTTGCACCATGGGGTTTGTTGTGTCAGTATTCACGATTTGCAGTGGGTACATCAGCTGTTGAATGGAATGGTGAACTGTGGTGTACATATACAATGGAATATTGAGCTGCTACAAGAAGGAGTGAAATTGTGAAGTGAATGGACATTGAGGACAGTATGTTGAGTGAAATAAACCAGGAATGAAAAGAAAAACATTGTAATGCCTCACTAATATGGACTAACTATAATGTGCAAGCCCTGAGAATTGAGTCTGAGAGCGTAGGTTACCAGGGGAAAGTGTATTGTAAAGGTTCCTAGATTGTAAGCTCTTACAGCAGTTACATCTATTTTTGTGCTCTAATGGTTATTTCTAAATTCTGAGATGCTGAGCACTTTGTGTAAAATCTGGTCAGTTCCTGGAACTTTGGGTATCTGTATGACACCTGAGATTCAGAGCCAGAGTTTGGCAGCTATGAATTTCAGCTTTACCCTACACAGCAAATGTTAAGGAGTCTGAAAAAAGAGATCAGACTTCTACTAGAGATAAGAATGAACCGGACTTGTTTAGGACTAAGGTAAATCAAAATAAAGGGTAAAAGATGATATTAATTGTGTTTTAAAACTTCAGCTTCTATGTGAGACCAAAGGAAGAGGTTTTATTAGGTGCAAAATCTATGTATTTTTGTAACATATTATATAATTTAACTTGTATTGTCAGTTTATTCAAACACCATCATTTGAATAATGTTGAATAAGAAGTAAAATCTGCTTGGTTTGTACAGGTTAGTGTGAAGCCCAAATACATCCCAGAGTAATTTGGGAAGAGAATTAAGATGTATTTGCAAAGCCCTCTTGAGGGGCTGGGGTAAAATGTGGGAATATTAATTTTCTCCAATGGGGAATTAATGATACTGTCACAAGCATTGGAGACTACGAATTTAGAAAGCTGAGCTCTTGATCTTGGGGCTTGCCATTTTCAAGCTTGTTACTGCAAAAGAAAGGCTAGGCCTACTTAAAATTGTGCCTGAGTCACCCCCAGAGAACCTCTTTTGTTTCTCAGATGTGGCATTTCTCTAAACCAACTCTGCAGGTAAACTCACTGCCTTCCCCCCGGGAGTGTAAATCTCCCTGGAAATGTGGGATATGACTCCTGGGGATGAGGGTGGCCCTGGCATCATGGATGTGCTGGTTTGAATATATTATATCCCCCATAATAAACCATATTTAATCAAATCTTGTGGTATATTGGTGTTAGGTTGTTTTCATGGAGATATGACCCACCCAACTGTAGGTGATAACTCTGATTACATTATTTCCAAGGAGGTGTGGCCCTGCCCATTCAGCTAGGGTCTTCATTAATTTACTGGAGCCCTATAAGAGCTCAGACAGAAGGCGCTCGGTGCTGCACCCTGAGAGACATTTTGGAGTCAGCCACTGAAAGCAGATTTTGCTAGCCCAGAGTTTGCCTGGGAGAAACTAAGAGAACATCCCCAGATGCTAGAGAGAAATATCCTGGGAGAAAGCAGTTTTGAAACCAGAACCCTGGGGCAGATGCCAGCCATGTGTCTGTGTCTTCCTAGCTGATGGAGGTTTACCAGACACCATTGATGAAGGTACCCGACTGTTGATGTCTTTGTTTGGACACTTTTATGGCCTTAGGACTATAAATTTGTAACCAAATTAACCTCCTTTATAAAAGCCAATCCATTTCTGGTATTTTGCATAATGGCAGAATTAACAAACTGGGACAATGGGATTGAGAAAGTCTTGGGCCAAAAGAGGGGAGAAAAAGGAAACAAAGATTCAGTGGCTGAGAGATCTCAAATAGAGTTGAGAGGTTATTCTAGACGTTTTTCATATGCATTATATAAATATCCCATTTTAGTTTTCAGTGTATTGGAATAGCTAGAAGGAAATACCTGAAACTATTAAACTGCAACCCAGTGGCCTTCATTCTTGCAGATGATTGTATAACTATATAGCTTATACTGTGTGACCAGGTGATTGTGAAAACTTGTGTCTCCCACTCCCTTTATACGGTGTATGGACAGATGAATAGAAAAATGAGGACAAAAAGTAAATGCATAATAGGGAGAGATGGGATGTTTTGGGTGTACTTTTTACTTTAACTTTTATTCTTATTTTTTTATGTGTGTGCTAATGAAAATGTTCAAAAATTAATTGTGGTGATGAATGCACAACTATATAATGGTACTGTGAACAATTGATTGTACACTGTTTTGTATGCCATGGATGATTATATGGCATGTGAATATATCTCAATAAAATTGAACTTTAAAAAAAGTATATCAAATCAAGAGTTGAGACAGGAACTGAACTGGTGAAGATTTATGTACATGAGGAGAATGGAATTGTGGTCCAATATATATATATAGTATCTATAAAACACCTCAGTGTGTTTTTATTTGTGGTTTGGAAACAATCATGATTTTATATATATATCCCAAATTCTTGAGTCTTTTTTCCCAAAGTCTCTGATCTATACAAAACCATGTAATGATTTTAACTTTTGTCTACCCATAATAACAGACATTACATAGAAATCTCAATTAGTCTGGAATTGGAATGCCAACTTGCCTGAGGTGATAAATGAATTTTCTTAAATAGTATCTTTAAATCACTCAAGTATTTAAATACCCAAATTAAGTAAATAAAATCCATATTGTTATTTCTTTTGTTTAAATTTAGAATAATGTATACATGATTTTTAATGAAAATGGTTTTCATACTTAAGAGAATTTGTCATATTGTATATAAAGTAGACTAACATGAATCTAATTTAAAATGCTATTGAATTTTTATTTGTTGTAATGGTGGAGTATCTCATACTGGAGTAAACTTCCTGCAGAAGACTATTGCAAGCTTTGGCAAAAAGTAAATAAATTTGAAGTCATTGAAGGAAAATAAAAACAAGAAAAACCTGGAGGAAATTTGATTCTTAAGAGAATTGCACTGGTGAGATATGCATATAAATGGCTTTGCACCTAATTGGACCCTCCCCAGTCCACATTATGTAGAATGGCTGGAACTCAAGCAGATAGAGGTATATAATCTACCTGGTTTGAGAAGTCAGAGAATGGAATCTGAGACTACTAGAATATCTGGAAAGTGAGTGGGGAAATCTGGAGAATAGGAACTCAAGGAAATGTGAGCCCCAAAACTGAATAAAAACTATACCCAAACCCTTAACCCCTAAGCTTTGCAAACATGGAAGAGACTCCAAGGTTCTCAGCAAGAAGGAACAGTTGAAGACTAACTGAATGGAGCTGTTTGACCTGTTAACAACTGCAAATGTTACTGTGTGCAGAGTTTGAGTTCAGCTGAATTAGTTACTTTATAGAAAATCAACAAAAATGAACAGTCTTCAGAGACATGTAATGGAATTTAGAATATTTTAAATATATCAGTTCAAGGTCCAGTATATAATAAAAGATTACTAGATATGTGAAGAAATAAGCAAATGTGACCCATAATAAAGAGGAGGAGCAATCAAGAGAAACAGACTCCACAATGACCTAGATGATGAAATTAGTAGACCAGTACTTTTAAGCAGCATTTGTGAATTTGTTTAATGCTTAAAGGAAACCATGGTCATTAGGAATGAATGGGTGGGGAATCTCAACAATGAAACAGACTATGTTAAAAAAATGGAAATTCCTTTCTATATATATATATGTGTGTGTGTATATATATATATTCTATATACACATATATGTATGTATGTATATGTATGAGAATTTAATATATGACAAAGAATGGTAAACAAATTCAGTGAGAAAAAGTACAATTCTTTTTAAATGTTACTAGAAAAACTTAAGTTGAACTTCTATAAAAATAATTTCAGATGGATTGAAAACATAAACATAAAAATAAAAGAATAAAAATCCTGGAAGAAAATCTAAGAGACTACATTTACATCTATGGGTAAATCTCCATAACTGAGAGTAAACTTAGAAGCTGCACAATAAAAGATGTATATAGATGTATGTATTTAACTACATTAAAATCCATGCTTTCCAGTGATGACAAAAAATAAACAAATGAGAAATTTTGAAAAAAAATATTTTAACAGAGGTGAAAAATACAGCATTAATATATAAGGTCTTCCAACATACAACCCAATACACATGCAGACAAAAAGCAGTCAACTCACAAAGGAGCAAAATAAGGTGGCTTACAAACTTACACAAAAGCATTTAAACTCACTTAAGCTTAAACTTAAGGAAATGGAAATTAAAGTAACAATGATGTTTAAATCCATCAATCTGGCAAAAATAAAAAAGCTATAATATCCACTTTAGCAGAGGTGCAAGGAAGAAATGGTTTTCTCATTATTACTTGTGAAAACAAGAATTGTTACAATGTTATTTTTGAAAACTATCTGGCAACATCTATTAAAATTAAATATCCACATCCCTTTGTCTTCCAGAAATCTATCCCATATAAATAAATTTTAGAGGCAAAATGAATTGAAAAATGAAGTGAATGGGCTTAAAGCCAGATTGAAAACAGGAGCAGCAAGGTTTAGTCAACTTCAAAATATAGCAATAAAAAAAATCTATTATGAAGAACATATTGAAATAAAAAGTGGAGCATCAAAGTGCTTTGAGATGGTATTGAATGGTATACTATACATTCATGGAATAGGGATCTGAGAAAGAGAAAATACAGATAATGTAGCAGAACAAAATATTTTTATAGAAAAACTGGACAAAATTGACCTCATTTTTTGAGAAAAATAAAAGTGTATTTTCAAGAAGATTTATGAGCCCCACACAACTTATTTATAAAGGAAATCACACAGAGTTACCTGATAATCAGCCTAATGAAAGACAAAGATAAAGATAACATTTTTTAAACATCCAGAGAAAATTGACAAATGAGCAATGATATTAATTAAGGCTGAATATTTGTCAGAATCAGTGACAGCCAAGACACACTGAGACAACCTTTTTAATATACTGAAAGAGAAAAAAGAAACTAAAACAATGGAGCATCATCCCAGAATTGTAAATTCTGGGAAAATATCCTTCAAATATGGAGGCAAAAAATACATTCTTGGATAAATATAGACAGAGACTCAAATATCAGCAGATCTACATTTTAAGAAATGATAAGTCATTTATTTTTTCAAGCTGAATAAAAATGAACCAAGATGATGCAAACTTAAACTTACAGGATGAAATGAGGAGCAGTAGGAATGGCAAATATTTTGGAAAGTTCACACAAACATACACACAAATATATACATGCACATATATAATTAGTATAAAATATAATATATACATAAATGTATTATTTTAAAAGACATTATTTAAAGAAAATTATAATAGTTAATATTAATACAATATTAACTGTTAGTATGATATCAACTCTACATAGATGGAATAGGAAAAGTATTCATATTATAATCCTATGGTAATCACTAAAATTTAATGCAAGTTATATAGCTAAAAGCTAACAAAAGTAGAATATAAAAATATATATTTGATTAAAAAAAGCAGATGAAAAAATAAACTAATATTAGAGGGACAAAAAACAGGAAGAAATGGCAAAATGGTAGACATATTGTTAAACAATAGAAAACAGTGTGCTAAATGTAAATGGAGTAAAAACACCAAATAAAAAGAAGGACTTGTCAGCTTGAATAAAAATTAGGACCTGATTCTATGCTGCCCACAAGACAAGAATTCTTAGTGGTGAAAGGAATAACCATCAAAAGCTGAGATGGTTAAAACAACATCAGTAAAAAAATACCTCAAGACAAGGAGTACTTTCACAGATAGAGAAATTTAGTAATGAGAAGCTGATAAATATTATGAGAAAGAAGGTATTTAAAAATGAGCATAAAAACTGAGGATGAAAAAATATGAAGCCACAGCTGATAGAACTAAAGGGAGAAATAAACTAAATTATAATCACATTTGGAGAGGTATACATCATAAATATCTGGAATACCTCTCAATTAAATAGGCCAAATTGATATTTATAGAAAACTACACCAACATCTGCATACACAAATCTTTTCAAATCCATGCCAAAACATCTTGTATGATGGGCCAGAAAATAAGCCTCAATAAATTTCAAAAATTTGAAATCATGCAGAGCTTAATTTGTGGCTACTATATCAAATTAGAAACCAATAATAATGTTAGAAATCCTTAAATATTTGCTAGTTAACCAACATACTTCTAAATAACCCATAGATGAAATAAAAAGTCACCAAAGAAATTAGAAAATATTTTAACAGATTAATAGTAATTAATAGAAATGGATGATCAATTCCATTTCTAGACATGTACTGAGGAGAAATGAAAATATATGAAAAATACTTTTTTATGTCCATACCACCTTTTTTTTTTTAAAGACCCAAACTGAACACAACCCAAATGTCTATCCATAAAGGAATGAGTAAAAAAAAATACTGTGGTGAATCTATATTATGGACTACTGCTCAGCAATAAAAAACAAAAACAGAAAAAGCAAAAAAAAAAAAAAAAACACAAAACAACAACAACAACAAATAAACTACTCATACCTTAAACATAAATGAATCTTAAAGATATGCTGAGAGGAAGAAGTCTGTATGAATATAGCCAGAACAGTCTACATGATTCAATTGATGTGAAGCAGAAAGAACAATCTTTGTTGAAAAAAGTCAGAAGATGTGTTTGTGAGGAAATTTGGGGCTTGACTGGGAATGGCACCAGAGAACTTTTGGCAATGATGGAAATGTTCTGATTTAAAAGGTGTATCTGTTTGTTGAAACTCATTGAATTGTACATTTATGATTCATTCATTTCCTTGTATGCAAATTTTACTTCTTAAAACATAAATAAAAAAATGAAGTCTGTTTCCCTTTTGCAGTGCTATGGATTAGCTATTGTGAAACTATTTTCTGCCTGACTAAATTAATAAATGTACTAAGGATAATGGATGTTAGTTTTCTCATTGTTTGAAAAGGCAGCTATCAAGTATCAAAATGAGACAGGCTAGGATGTCTCTTATAGTGCTAGCCCAGGATTGTAGCTATCAATAGGAACTCACAGCTTTTAGTATATGTATGTTTATAGGTACATAGGTACATATAGTATAGATATATATTTATGTATGTGTAAATCTTTCCTAATTCTTTCCTCTGATAGGACCAATAATTATTAAAACTCATCAGAAGCAATGAGCACATTTTACACCCATATCTTCTTTTCTGAATACCATTTCCAATAAAAGGAGGCAGGTTCTTTTGAATAAAGGCCGATTAGGGGTGGGTCAGATAAAGAACAAGATAAACATCACACATATTATAGCAAAAAGAAAAAAAAAAAAAAAAGGAGCTGCCAAGGGCCAAATCTGGATCAATTTGTGAAAAAAATAAATTTTTATAGTAATGGATTATAACTCATTGAATAAAATAAGCAGCTGTGAGTTCATGCTGCTATGGACAAATGAATAAAAAAGGAATGAATGAAGGAAGAAAGGAAGGAAGGACAGAAGGAAGGAAGGAAGGAAAAAAGCTAAAGGAAAAGCTTTTCTTTATAGAGAATGAAAGATAATAAATAGAGAAGGACTGATAATATTAAAAATAAATTATCAGAGATGCTAAAACTAGTGGAAGGTAGTTTGAGGAGGAATAGAATGTCACCACAGACTCAATGTATCTCCCCACAAAGTACTTATTAATAACAGTGGGAACAGTAAAACTTTACAGTGGATAAACCTGGCAGACACCTTAAGAAAGTGACCAAAATTAATACCAGTGATATTAGAATAAAGTCATACCATATGTCTGTGCACCGAAAAGAATACAAAATCATTTCTGTGGTATTCCTGCTCCCCAATGCCTAACCTGAAAATATTCATGATGTAACATCAGCAAACCCCAATTTCAGACACATTCTATAAAATAACAGGCTTGTACTTCTTGAAAATGTCATGGTCAATAAACACAAAAAAGGTTTAATAATTCTAGATTAAAATACAATAAAGAAATATGATAAATAAATTCAATGTGTGGCCCTGACCTTGATATTATACCAGAATAGAAAGGAAAATACATTATTCAAATAATTAATGCAGTTTGGATATAGATTGTGGGTTGTATAATATAGTAATAATATTCAATTTTCTGATTTTGATCATTGTACTATGATTATGTAAGAGAATGTCTTTGTTCTTATGAAATACAAAGTGAAGTGTATATATGCAAAGGGCCATTATAGCTCCAACTCACTCTGAAATATTCAGAAAGAAATTATATAGAGAGATAGTGTGAGAGAGAATATAAAGGAATGGTATAAAATGTAAACAGCTGGTGAGTCTGGTAAAGAATGTACAAGAGTCTCCTGTAAGTATGCTGACAATTTTTTATGCCTTAGAGATTATATTAAAACAGAAAAGGAAACATTGCATCCATATATGGTATTCTAAAATGAAAATTTTCAGATAATGTGACAAAGATTGAAAACAGTATAGTTTTAGAGAAATAAATATTTTAATGATTTTAATTCCTTAGATTTATAAGAACCATTTAAGTGAAGATTTTGCTTGTTGGGATTTTAAGCTTGCTTATTCAGGCATTTTTGTGCTTGCAAAGAAAACTGAGCAGTTTAAATTGATAGTAAGTTAATTTCATAAGATTTTCAAGTGAAGCTGTTAATTAAAGAAGAATTTAGCTGACTTGTTCTTCCTGTAGTCAGTGCCTCTATAAAAGGTGATTTTTTGAGGACATGAAATTTTATAGATTGATAGATAAAAGGACATAGAGACTTAAATATAACTAATTTTTTGAATTTGTAGCAAAATATTAAATACAGAATCCAAAAATAAACAAAACAAAACAAAACAAACAAAAAGCCAATGTGGTTTCTGCTTGCTACTACCTGGAATATACTGTCTGTATTGGGACTCACATACTGAGTGCATTCATACTCCAGATATTTGCAATTTATTGACTGCCTCTCCATCTCCCCTCTATTTTGCCAAGAGGAAAACCATCTGCAACAGAACTGGGAAAATTCCTATTGATTTGAGATTAAATTGGAGTTTTTACAACTCAAGATCTTGGTGAAGAAGCAGGAATCAATTTATTCATATAAGTCAATGTATGATATCGCTAAGAATTGGAGAAACATACAAATAGTAAACCTCTGCTTTGTTCTCTTTGAGAAAGCTGAGGTCACTTAGGAAATAGTTAACCATCCTCTGGGGAGGTTAGTTCTTACATGTGAAGTATGGTTCCATAATTTTTGACATACTTGTGTTTTATTATATTTGACAGTGCTTAACAATTAAAGACACTGTATATTAACCTCAAAGTCTTAAAGCAGTTCTATAAAATGACATTTGCACTTGTTTTTGTTGAGGAAGGACTTACCTTGATTGCTGATTTGCCTTTTGTATCATTTGATGTTTTAGAATCTTGACACATCTGCAGATTCAGGCTAAAGAAATGTGCTGAGGTGGAGAAATAAACGAGAATAAGATCTGTTTTTCAAATTTTATATTATATCTGAGATAAACTGAAAAATAAACTGAAATGTTATAGGATAAACTCCTACCCCCAGATATACTTACTATAGAATAAATTAAAACAGTAAAATAGTTAATTTTCTATTGCTTGAATAATTCCTAAGATACCTTCTTCAAACCATCTTAATCAAATTATAAGAATTATCTGAAAAATAAAATTTAAGAAAATACAACCTCTATTCCCAAAGGAACTAAATATTTTGTTTGTTTTTAAATAAACTTTCTTTTATGGAACAAGTTTAAGTTTGCAGAAAAATTGAGGATATAGTGCAGAGAGTGCCCATATGCCCCATAGCAATTTCCTCTATTAATATCTTAAATTCATATGGTATATTTATCATAATTAACAAAACCAATACCGATGCATTATTATAACTAAAGTCCACAATTTATTCAGATTAACTTGTTTTTTGCTAATGCCCTTTTTCTCTTCCAGAATCCCATCTAGGATACTACATTACATTTAGTAGTGATGTCTCCTTAGGCTACTCTTAGCTGTGACAGTTTCACAGACTTTCCTTATTTTTAAAGACCCTATTTTTAAAGAGGAGTGCTGGTTAGGTATTTTGTTAGGTATCTGATATTTTTCTCATGTTTAGACTGGGATTTGAAGTTTAAGGAGGAAGACTACAGAAGTAAAGTGCTATTTGCATCACATAAGAGGACACATACTATCAGCATGGTTTATCACTGTTGATGTTGATCTCCATCACCTTACTGAGGGGGTATTTGTTAGATTTCACCACTGTAAATCTGCACCTTCCAAATTGTACTCTTTGGAGGAAGTCCGGTAAAACCCACACTTAAGACATAGGGGATACTTGAGGGCTGAGTATCTAATTCAAATATTTGGAATTGCTCTGTGAATTGTCTCTTTTCCATCAATTATTTGTCTCTTTTCCATCAATTATTTAAATAATATATTTACTTCATATAACTTTTTTTTCATATTTTTGGTTATAATCCAAATTTACATTATTTTTGTTGCTCAAGTTGTTCCAGTGTCAGTCATTGAGAGCTTTCTTCATGGACTCCTGTATTCCTTTAAGAAATTCCCATCAATGTGGAATTTTTTTTTAGCACTTCCTTACTTTCTGGCACTACAAGATGCTCCAGGTTCATCTTGTGTATTTCCTGCCCCATTCATAGAATCAGTCATTTCTCCAAAAAGCCATGCTTCCTTTTACTGGAAAACGGCATTAGAAATTAAGATACAGGCACTGGGTGTGCTTGTTGCTACTTGGGTGTCATCTCTTTTAGGACCTGTCTGCTGACAGAGCAAACAAATATATGCATATGTGCTAATTTTGTACATCCATGTAAATATCAAATTTTTATATGTAAACATCTGTGTCTATATTGTTAGATATGAGTTCTTTCTGATCTCTCCAACTCCAATCCATTACAACATAGACCATTCTAGATTCCTCCTCTTGCCTATTTGTAAATCCCCATTTCAACACTGTAAAAAGCTGGCTCCTCCTATCTGCCATCTAACCAACTCAACTGTTCAATTCCATTACATATTCACAGCAGTATCAGAAGCACTAAACTGTATCCCCATAGGAAACATTATCAGCTAGAGTAAGGTGCTTATATACAGTTCTTTTAACAAAGTGATTTAGGTCAGCACCTTTCCCACCCCCTACCCTCATTATCCCCTTCAAGTGATATTACTGCATATATTTATAATACAGTTAAATTGTCATGTCATGACTTCCAGGAGTGTAAATCTCCCTGTCAACAAGGGGCATGACTCCTGGGGATGAGCCTGGATTTGGCATCATGGGATTGAGAAGGACTTCTTGACCAAAAAGGGGAAGAGAAGTGAAACAAACTGAAGTTTCAGTGTCTGAAAGATTTCAAATGGAGTCAAGAGGTCATTCTAGAGGTTATTTTTATGCATTTTATGGATATCCCTTTTTAGTTTTTAATGTAATAGAACAGCTAGAAGGAAATACCTAAAACTGTTGAACTGTAATCTAGTATCCTTGATTCTTGAAGATGATTGTTTAACTATATAGCTCATATGGGGTGTCTATGTGATTGTGAAAATCATGTGGCCCACACTCCCTTAATCTGATATGTGAGTAGACCAACAGAAAAAAAAGGGGGACAAAAATTAATGAATAATGGGGGGGGGGAGTATGAAATGTTTTCCATGTTCTTTTTTACCTTTTTTTCTTAATTTTTATTTCTTGGAGTAATGAAAATGTTAAAAAAATTGATTGTGGTGAGAAATACACAACTGTATGATGATACTGTGAACTGGTTGTACACTTTGGATGATTTTATGGTATGTGACTATATCACAATAAAATTTCATAAAAAATTGTCATGTCAGACTCTGCATTCATTTTTGGTATCCCTTGATCTCCTAAATGATTTTTTTAAAATTTGAATATGTGTTTGAGATTCGCCCATTCACTTCATGGCTTGATAGTTCATTTTATTTTATCACTGATTAATATTACAATGTATTGATTTGCCACAGTTTGTTTATCCATTTAATTAATGAAAGATCTAAATTGATTCCATTTTTAGGTGATTATGGATGAAGATTTTATAAATATATATGTTCAGGTTTTTGTGTGGACATGAACTTTCAAAACAGGTAGATACCAAAGAGCACAATGACTAGATCATGTGATAAGAATATGTTTCCAAAGTGGTTGTACCATTTGCATTACCACATGCAATGAATTAGAGTTCCTGTTGCTCTGAATCTTTGTGAGCATTTGGTATTGTCATTTTTTTTTAATTTTTTTTTAATTTTTTGGCTAAAGTCATTCTAATATTTAAAGTCAATCTAATATCATTGTTATTTTACTTTGCCATCCCTTAATGACAAATTATGTTGGGCATCCTTTCGTATGCTTATTTGCTATCTGTTTATCTCCTTTGATGAGCTTCACATCTTTTCCCCATATTATCATTGGGTTGTTTCTTATTTCATTGTTGATTTTTAAGTATTTTTTGGATACAATTTTTTTTTCCCATTCTGTGGCTTAAATATGTCTTTAACAGAGTTTTCAATTGTAATGAAGCCGAGCTCATCGTTTTATTTCTTATTTCACAGAATTAGGGAGTATTCCCTCTGCTCTATTTTCTGGAAAAGACTGTGAAGAATTAGTTTAATTTATTCCTTAAATACTTCATAAAATTCCCTAGTGAACAAGCCTGGCACTTTCTTTTTAGGATATAATCGATTATTGATTCAAGTTCTTTAATAGTTATAGGCCTATTCAGACTACATCTCCATATGTGAGTTTTGCTAGTTTGTGTGTTTCAAGGAATTGGTCCATTTTATCTAAGTTACCAAATTTGTAGTATAGATTTATTTATAGTGTTCCTGTATTATGCTTTCATTGTCCACGTTATCAGTAGAGATGATGATATTAGTAATTTGATTCTTCTTTCTTTTTTTCTTGGTTATCCTGGCTAGAGTTTATAAATTTCATTGATATGTTCAAAAATACAGCTTATGGTTTTGTTGAATTTCATTCTTTTGCTGTATTAATTTCATTGTTTTCTTGGGTAGATTTTATAATTTCTTTTCTTATGTTTGACTTAAATTTCATGGAAACTTAGATTATTGATTTTAGAGCTTTCTTTTTTTTCTAATATATGCATTTAATACTATAAATTTCCTTCTAAATACTGACTTTGCTGCATCCTACAAATTTTAAGTTGTATTTTCATTTTCATTTGTTACAAAATATATTTTTACTTCTCTTGGGACATCTTCTTTGACCTATTGTTACTTAGAAATGTGCTGTTAATCTTCAAATATTTGGGTATTTTCCAGCTATCTTTTTGCTATTGATTTCTAGTTTTCCATTGTGTTATGAAAACATACTTTATATGACTTCTATTTTTTCAAAACCGGTAAAGTATGTTTTACAGCCGAGAATGTGATCTTTCTTAGTGAATATTCCATAAGAACTTGAGAATATTTATTGTTATTGTTGAATGAAATATCCTCTAACTATTAATTGTATCAAGTTAACTAATAGTACTTTTGAGGTAACTCTACATTTACTGCCTTTTTGCCTGCTTGATCTATCCATTACTGAAAGAGTGGTGTTGAAACCTCCAAGATGTAACAGTGCAATTTCCTATTTCTCCTTTCAGTTCTATTAGTTTTCCCTCATGCATTCTGACCCTGTGTTGTTAGGTGCATACACATTAAGGATAGTTATGTCTTCTTGGAAAATTAAACCTTTTGTCATTAGTTTCATTTATTTTTTTCTCCAAGTTTCCAAAGATTCTTCATTTCTTTATTTCTGTATTTAGCTCTAAGTTTCTGAACTACATCATTTTCCTTTCCCATGAAGAAGTTCTTTTAATATTCTTGCAGGACAGGAACTGCTGGGGATAAATTCTCTCTTTGTATGTGTGCCCCTTCAGTTTTTCTTTTTCCCCAGTGTTTAAGGAATTTTTTTTAAAAGCAAGAATATTATAATCTAAATTATGTTTCCTTGCTCAGTTATCAATTGTTATCTAAAATAGAAGTGACATTCTGAGCTATTCCATGGTAAAGAATTACAAAATTAAAGAAAGGAATGCTTCAAATTTTTGTACTTTGCTGAAAATTCTTTTTCCCAGGGACTATAAAACATTAATTTATTTTTATATGTTACTTTTTTTCTGTTTTAAAACAATAAGTAATCTAGGACTAGAATTATGTTTGCTAGACCTGATATTTGCTCGATATATAAGGTTCAAAGTTTCCTTTCCCTTTTAAATTTATTTTATATTTTCCAATTTTTTCTACAATATTTAAGTTTCTTCATGTTTAGATATTTTTCTTCAGTGAAGCACACATTTCTTCTTGTGGTACCTGATCAATTTTAAACAGTTGGAACACCAGTGGCACTGTTAACTTCTTTCTGGGCAGCCTTTTTAGCTTGGTGAGCTTGTAGTACAGCTACAGCTTCATCAACCTTAGAGCAGAGAGACTCTGGTGATCCAAGATTATGAAGAAGTTCTGAATTTTAATCCCCAACAACATGCCAGTGATTTTACCAACAAGGGTAGGGTGCATGACCTGAATAAGGGGAAAAAGCCATTCACCCAACATCTGCTTTACGTATTGAGGAGGGGCAGATGACAACATGGAAGCAGTCAAAAATTCCTGACCTTGTACATGAACAGCAGGCTGCTGAATGGTAACTTGTGGCTGTGCATTAAGATGTTGTAAATTGCGAACTCCTGCAGCATATTTATGTGAAATGGTGCAGACAGCAGGAGTAGCTGCAGCTGCAGCAGCCACAGGATATTAACCCATTGTCTATGTTGATGTATTAGCAACACGTTGTGTTGACATGACTCATGGACCCTGTGAAGAAGCTGGTTGCATAGTAATAAAAGGTGGTCTAGAGACAGCTGGGCAGATAGCATTGGGCATATTTTGGAATGGATGAGGTCTCGCACCCTGAGCACTCCAACAAGGACTTGGTCTTAGTTGAGCAATTTGGCTATGAGGATGGTTTAGAGTCTGTGGGATAGTTGCCGTGAAGTAACCTGAAGGAGGTGCTGGCTGGTACAGGTTGATTACAGGGTTGGACACAGCTCTTACACTTGCCATTCTCTGCATATCCTGGTCAGCAAGGTGATCCTGGCATTCTTCTTTGCGCTGAACTAAAGCTACATACAATGGCTTGGTGGCCACAGTTCTACCATTCATTTTGGTAACTGCTTTAATGGCTTCTTCTAGGGGGGAGAAACATACAAAACCAAATCCTTTGCTGCAACCACCCTGCATCATAACCTTTGCACTAATGATTGTACCAAATGGAGAAAACTCTTTCTGGAGAAGTTCATCAGCAATACCATCATCAAGATTTTTCACATTAAGGTTAACTCCCTGGTATCTGGTGATCCTATCTTGCTTCATCTGTTCAAATTTGTGCTTAAGTTCCATCTGTCCTTCCACTTTTTTCTGAGCTCGACCAATGTAAATTTGTTTTCCATTGAGTTCCTTTCCATTCATCTCATCCACAGCTTTCTCTGCATCTTCATACCTTTTGAAGCTCACAAATCTAAAACCTTTGGATTTTCAGCTTTCATCAGTTATTACTTTCACACAGAAGGCAGGTCCAAACTTGCCAAAGAGATTCTTTAAGGCACTCATCATCTATGTCTTCTCCAAAATTCATGACGTAAACATTGGTGAACTCTTCTCATTCTTTATAAGACTTACTTAAATTGTCCAGTAAGTATTTTACAATCATTTAGAAGCATCCCATTCATTTCTTCAATAGCTCTTCCAGTTGCTTCCTGTGTCTCAAAATGTACAAATCCATAGCTCTTGGGACCATTTTCATCACAAACCACCTTACATGAAAGGATGTTACCAAAAGCAAAAAATGTATCATACGGTGCTTTATTATCAATAGATTTGTCTACTTTTGCTAAGTGATGGATCATGGTGAGACCACGTGTTGCATACTGGCCTGCTCTTGATAACATCAGATTCATAGTGTCCAAAGCACGCTCTGCGTCTGCCAGCCACTGGAAGTTCACATACATATAGTCCAAGGAGTGGAGGTGCTCATCTCCCTGCAGACCTGGATGGAGAGGATGGGCCCAGCTTGGCAGAACTTCTTGTGGAGCATCACGTTGGTAATGTGGGGGTGTAGGTCCCCCACGAAGAGCGAGGCTATCAGCTAGCTGGGGGTACTGTGGTTCATCTCAGCACGGCTGCCTCTAGAGTCATAGGCCACAATCTTTCTGTGAGGGGAAAGCCAGGGCTGGGGCCAGGAGCCTGAGCCAGGGGGAGGGGAGCGGGAGAAAGCGCAGAGGGACAAAAATCAACCAGAATTGAAAACTACTCAAGGGCCACAGAACCAGATGGATGCCCTGCTGCTGGCTGCTGGCTGCTGGATGGGGAGCAGGATTGGTAGTGTCAGGTCCCGGCAGCGGGAAGGCCTTGGTGTCTTGGTTCCTTCTTGGAGCTACTGTGAGGCTGCAGGCGGGTCGGTCTCAGCTGCTGGTTCACCAGGTTGTTTTATAAAAGAGGGAGAAAAAGAAAAGTCTCCAGTGGGGGAGATGTGAATTTTTTGTTGTTTTTTAAAAGATTTTTTTTAAATTTTGTTATTCATTTATTTATTGGAATTTTAAATAATAAATGTGTGTTCCAAGATTGGAGCACAGATTCCACACTCTCAGTAATAACCACCAGGGATAAGGGGCTCCTTCTGTTTTGATACGTAATTTCAATTGATATAGAACCTAGGTTATTGGATTTTTTTTTCAGTGCTTTTAATATTTCGTTCCACTCTCTTTTTAAGTGTTGTTTTTTTGACAAGATGCCTATTGTAATTTTTGTGTTTGTTCCTCTATAGGAAAGATGGTATTATTCTTTGAATTTTTTCAAGATTTTCCCTTCATCTTTTACTGCTGCACTTTGAAAATAACATACCTGGGTGTGGAGTTTTTGGCATTTACCTTGCTTGGTGTTCTCTAAGCTTTATATCTATGATTTGTATCTATGATTTGATGTCTGCCATTAATTGTGGAAAATTCTCAATCATTTTGATCTCAAATTTTTCTTCTACATACTTTCTTCTCTTTCTGCTATTCTAATTATATGTATATTACACCTTTTAAAAATTGTCCCTCAGTTCTTAGATATTAAATTTTGTTTTGTTTTTCATTTTCTTTCCTTTGCATTTCAGTTTTCGAAATTTCTATTGACACATTTTCATGTTCACTGAATTTTTTTCTTGGATGTACAACTGCAGATGAGCCCCTCAAAGGCATTCTTCATTTGTGCTACTTGGCTTTGATTTCTTCCATATATTTGTTGTTCTTTTAGAAAGTTTCCATCTATCTGTTGTCTACTTATTACTTCGGAGCCCTTAACATATAAATCATAATTATTTTAAATTCCCCATCTAATAATTCCAAAATCTATATCATATATGAATGTTTCTGGTACTTACTTCATCTTTTTCAGAATATTTTTTTCTTGCTTTTTATCATGCCTTAAATTTTTTTGTTGTTGAAAGCTGGACATGAAGTATTGCATAATTAGAAGTGAGGTAATAAGCCTTTAGCATATGATTTTATGTTAATTTGACTAGGAGGTGACCTATGCTTAATGTTTGTTATAGCTTTGGATATCAAAGGCTAAACATTCTTTTAGCTTTAATACACTATTATTATTTTGAACCCCTTTTTATTTGAAGAGAAAGTGTCACATAATCTTATTATTATATATCAATCTTTTTGTGGGCCTATGTCCCTGGTCTGTAACTTTACAAGGGTTTCTTAGATTTTTGTACCCCCTTAAGTGATAAAAGAAAGCTAGATTACCCTTCCTTTTGGAAAGATAAGGCTTTGGTAAAGTCTTTTTGCCTGCAAAGTAGACCTTTGTTATGGAGAACATTCTGGTTCCATTTCCCCTCCCACTGCCAGAGAAAGGAGATGATTTTCTTGGCTCTTTCACCATGAGTATATTGTGAGGTTCCTGTTGATAGTACTCTTGAAAGTGGGTGTTCTAGTTTGCTAATGCTGCCGGGATGCGAAACACCAGAATTGGATTGGCTTTTATAAAAGGGGGTCTATTTGGTTACACAGTTACAGTCTTAAGGCCATAAGTTGTCCAAGATAATGCATCAACAATCGGGTACCTTCACTGGAGGATGGCCAGTGGTGTCTGGAAAACCTCTGTTAGCTGGGAAGGCATGTGGGTGGCGTCTGCTCTGGAGTTCTGGTTTCAAAATGGATTTCTCCCAGGACGTTCCTCTCTAGGCTTCAGCCCCTCTCCAAAATGTCACTCTCAGTTGCTCTTGGAGTGTTTTTCCTCTCTTAGCTTCTCCAGAGCAAAAGTCTGCTTTCAAAGGCTGTCTCCAAAATGTCTCTGTCAACTGCAATTTCTTTCTCAGCTCCTGTGCGTTCTTCAAAGTGTTTCTCTTGGCTGTAGCAAGATTGCTCCTTCCTTCTGAGCTTTTAAGAGCTCCAGTGAACTAATCAAGGCCCATGCTGAATGGGTGGGGCCACACCTTCATGGAAATTATCGAATGAAAGATCTTGCCCACAGTTGAATGATCACATCTCCACAGAAACATGCATTCAGAAGTCTCCAACCCAATCAACACCACTATGTTTCCTGCCCACACAAGACTGCATCAAAGATAATGGCATTTTGGGGGACATAATACATCCAAACCAGCACAGTGGGGTGTACTAAGATTGCTGCCCCAGGAAATTTTCACTCTCACAGTAGTCCACATTCAGCTCCAGCAAATTTTCAAAATTACCACTTAATTGTTCCTAGAAATTTGTGTCTACTGGTTTCTGTTCCAGGTAAACTCACTGTGGCTGGGATTATCTGAATTCCCCTGTCTCTCCAGATTTCAATGTAGCAGTTTGCCTTGTTACTTCAGTTCTTTTCAGGTCCAGGAGAAGTCATTGGTTTTAAATTTGTTGATCTTTTTTTCATGTTGTAAGGATGGGGTAACTACTTCCAAGCTCTTTACGTGTCAAAGCTGAAATTGGAAATCTAAATAATATTTTTAGTTTTTCATTGGCTAAAGCCTTCAATGTCTGTTGTTCTGTATTACTGAGAAAAAAAAAATATTTTGTCACCCTGCCTTAGCAATATGTAATTTTTAAACTAAATGATTAATGAATAAATTTCCCATGGATCTTCAAAGCACTGAACAGCAGATGAATTTCTTTTTGATTTTAAATATTTTTTTTTAAATCTGTTGATGCTTACCATTACATTGAGTAGGAATATGTCCTATGCATCTGTTATTTTACTGATTTATTAGGAATATGCTATGAGATGTGTGAATTTGAAACCCATTTGCTAGCATTTACTTTATTCCTAAAGCAATAGGAATGAGCTACAAACTGTAAAAAGTCAGTTTTGGAAAAAATAAACATAAACTTTGCAAACTAGAGAATAAAACAATGTAAAAATATGTTTCTTTTGTTTGTTAAATTCATCAAGAGCCACTTGATCTTAGAATAAAAGGGATCATAAAAATGTATTACCTGGGTTAAAATTGTCTACAATCAAATGAATAAAAGTTAATAATAAAACATTATAAATCAAATTAATCCTGATGTGCCAAAGTGATCCAGAGAATAATGTGATCTGCTTGAATACTTAAAAAAAAAAATGAATGTTAGTACCTTGAATTATGGTCCCATGTTTGAGTATAAGATATAAGGCACATATTAAAAAACAAAACTATAATTCAGGAAATAGCATATATTATTATAAAATACTGATATAATGTTATGTGTGTATAAAACTCATTTCATGTGAAGTAATTCAAAGGCTACTTCATTTTTTTTTTTTAATTTTATTTTGAAATAAATTCAAACTTACAGGAACAGTTGCAAAAACAATACGAAACCCATACACAGAACTCTAGCATACCCCAACCCCCATCCTCTGATACCCTGATCCACCAGCTTTAACATCCTGTCACACCACCATTTCTTTCTTTCCCTCCCTCATTCCCTCCCTATCTGTCATCCATCATCTATTGCTCTGTCTTCTGAACATATAAGAGCAAGCTGCACACATACTTGAACAAACAATATAATTCACATATACATTTCCCATGAACAAGAACATTCTTTTATGCAATCCCATTAAGCGCAGCTAAGAAGTTCAAGAAATTCAACATTGATAAAAAGCTTACATTCTATATTTCCTTTTTTTTTTTATGTCCCAGCTGTGTCCCTTTGAGCCTCCTCTCCTCCATCCTCAGATCCCATCCAGGATCATCCTTGGCATTTAATTGTCATTATCTATTTACAATGTATTTTTTTTTTTTTCAATTGTGGAAACACATATACAGCCTAAATCTTCCCATTCCAACCCCTCCCTAGCATTCCATTAGTGGGATTAATCACATTTAGAATGTTGCAATGCCATCACCTTCCCACCATCCATTACTAGAAATTTCCCTTCACCCCAAACAGAAACCCTACACTCATTTCTTAACTCTCTATTGCCCTTTCCTCCACTTCTCATAACCCATACTCTACTTTTCATCTCTATGGTCATATTCCCTGATACTTTCTTTGTGTCTACCATGGGACTTATATTTAATTCTTAAATCTATAACAGTCTTGTTTTTCTTTGATATCAACTTAACTTCAATAGGACATGTAAGCTATGTTCCTATACTCCTCCATTCCCCCACCTTTATGTAGTTCTTGTCAAAAATTGCGTATTTTACATTAAGTCCAAAACCACTGATTTATCATTACAGTTTATGTATTTTAGATCCTGTAGGAAGTAAATAGTGAGGTTAAAATTCAAAAACACAGTAGTATTGGTATTTATATTTACCATGTGATCCTTACTGGAAATCTTTATTTCTTCATGTGGTTTCAGTCAACTGTTTAGTGTCCCTTCCTTTCAGCCTGCACAGTTCCCTTTAGCATTTCTTATAGGACTGATCTACTGGTGATGAAGTCCCTCAGCTTTTGATTATCCGGGAATGTTTTCATCTCCCCCTCATTTTTACCCTCCAGTTGTTTGTGAATTTTCTAATGGTTATTGACTTCTATTTGTATTCCATTGTGGTCAGAGAATGTGCTTTGAATAAATTCAATTTTTTTTTTTTTAATTTATTGAGGCTTGTTTTATGTCCCAGCATATGGTCTATTCTGGAAAAAGATCCGTGATCACTAGAGAAGAATGTTTGTCCTGCTGATTTGGGATATAATGTTCTATATATGTCTGTTGAATTTCTCTATATTTCTTTCTCCTATCTTTGTTTCTCTGTTGGTAGGGCTCTCTTTAGTATCTGAAGTAAGGCAGGTCTTTTATTAGCAAAATCTCTCTGGATTTGTTTGTCTGTGAAAAATTTAAGCTCTCCCTCAAATTTGAAGGAGAGTTTTGCTGGATAAAGTATTCTTGGTTGGAAATTTTTCTCTCTCAGAATTTTAAATATGTCATGCCACTGCCTTCTCGCTTCCGTGGTGGCCACTGAGTAGTCTCTGCTTAGACTTCTGTTGTTTCCTTTGTGTGTGGTGAATTGCTTTTCTCTTGCTGCTTTCAGAACTTGCTCCTTCTCTTCAGTATTTGACAGTCTGATCAGAATATGTCTTGGAGTGGATTTATTGGGATTTATTCTATTTGGAGTTCACTGGGCATTTATGCTTGGTGTATTTATATTGTGTAGGTTTGGGAAGTTTTCCCCAACAATTTCTTTGAATACTAGACTTTTACCCTTCTCTCCCCCTTCTGGGACACCAATGAGTCTTAAATTTGGACGTTTTATTTTATCTATCATATCCCTGAGATCCATTTTGATTTTTTTGATTCTTATCCCCATTCTTTCTTTAGTTTTTCATTTTCCATTCTGTGGTCTTTGAGGATGCTGAGTCATTGTTCAGTTTCCTCTAATATTGTATTATGAGTATCCAGAGTCTTTTTAATTTGGCCAACAATTTCTTTTATTTCCATAAGATCATCTATTTTTTTATTTACTCTTGCAATTTGTTCTTTATGATTTTCTAGGGTCCTCTTTATGTCCTTTATATCCTGTGCCATGATCTAGTTGTTTGTCTTTAGTTCTTTGATTAATTGCACCAAGTACTGTGTCCTTCTGATTTTTGATTTGGGCGTTTGGGTTTCAGTTCTCCATATTGTCTGTTTTTATCATATGCTTTAAAATTTTCTGTTGTTTTTGGCCTCTTGGCATTTGATTTACTTGATAGGGCTCTTTCAGGATATAAAAAATACCAATCTCTAATTTGTCAGATCTACAACTTGGTGGCATACACTTTCTCTAACTAACCAGCAGATGGCATCTGTGAGTCACCTATTCCCCTCAAGTCAGTTCTCCCCAACTTTGTCTTTGTGGTGTGTGGGGATCTGATTCTTGTGGGGTTCAACGGGTGCACTAAGTTTGGGTGTGTTGTTGGTACTGTCCACCCTGAATGTGGGGCATGTGTCTGGGTGGTTAGGGAGGCAGGGCAGCTTTAATTATCAAACCTCCCAGGTGTTCCTGGAGATTAAAGGTTGTTGCAAGAGTCTGAGCCTTCATTTCAGTCTTGCCCCAGATTGTCTCTGCCACTGACCCACAAGTCCTTGGTATTGTCATAGGGTCCCTGGGATTTTCAAGTGGGTCCCCCTTCTCTGCCATGCTCTTCCAGGACCTCTGCTGAGAGAAGGCTGTGCCCCATCACAAGAGTGTGCCAGACCTCCAGGGAAGCCTTGGGCCATGGAGCCATGCAGGGGCATTCCCAGCCTGCTGTAAAGATGGTTGAATGGGGCATGTTAATTTCCCCCTCTTCTCACAGCTCTGCCTTCCCAACTCCAGGACAATTAGCTGTGCACTAAAGGCCACTGTCCATGGCTGATATTGTGCTGTGGGTGTGGTGCTGTGGGAAAAATTCCCCATCACAATGGGACCCTTGGTGCAGCTCTGGGCTATGGCTCCGGCCCTGGGCAGGAGCGTCCCCAGCCTGCTGAGGAGACATCTGCAAGGAGTATGGTTTCTTTCTCCTTTTGCCTCCCCTCTGCCCCCCTGCCCCGAGACAATCAGCAGCTGGTGTGGGAAGGGCTACCCTCCATGCCAGACACTGAGGCATTGGCACAGCCTGCTCCTGCTGTGCTTCACTATGGGGTTCTCACTGCCTTATCTACAGCCGCCCCCAGTTGTTTTTTTTTTTTTTTTTTTAAGAAGTAGTCCATCTCCAAATGCCAACCCACAGTTTCCCCACATCGCAGCCCAGCCACCAGACTTTCAGCCGGCTCACTCAGTCATTTCATAATGCAGACTCCTGGTTTCAACAAATGCAGTCCCTGTGGATTTAGCAGACCTTGTCCTGCTGGTGCATCCCTGGAACTGATCTTCTGGGTCACTTTCTGGCTTTTATCTAGTATTTTTCATGGAGGTATTTTTTTGCCCTGTCTCACCTAGCCACCATCTTAAGTTCTCTCAAAGGCAACTTCTATGTTATTTTTTATTCAGTTTTATTGAGATATATTCACATATCATACAGTCATCCATGGTGTACAATCAGCTGTTCACAGTACCATCATATAATTGTGCATTCATCACCTCAGTCTATTTTTCACCATTTTCCTTATACCAGAAAGAATCAGAATCAGAATAAAAAATAAAAATAAAGAAGAACACCCAAATCATCTCTCCCATCCCACCTTAATTTTCATTTACTTTTTGTCCCCATTTATCTACTCATCCATCCATACACTGGATAAAGGAAGTGAGATCCACAAGGTTTTGCATTCACACTGTCATGCTTTGTAATCTACATTGTTATATAATCATCTTCAAGAGTCAAGGCTACTGGGTTAGAGTTGAGTAGATTCAGGTATTTCCTTCTAGCTATTCTAATACATTAAAACCTAAAAATTGTTATCTATATAGTGCATAAGAATGTCCACCAGAGTGACCTCTCAACTCCATATGAAATCTCTCAGCCACTGAAGTTTTATTTCATTTCATTTGACATCCCCCTTTTGGTCAAGAAGATGTTCTCAATCCCATGATGCTGGGTCCAGATTCATCCCTGGGAGTCATATCCTGTGTTGCCAGAGAGATTTACACCCCTGGGATTTATGTCCCATGTAGTGGGAAGGGCAGTGAGATCACCTGCCAAGGTGGCTTAGTTAGAGAGAGAGAGCCACATCTGAGCAAAAAAGAGGCACTCAGTGGGAGACTTTTAGGCACAATTATAAGCAGGTTTAGCCTCTCCTTTGCAGTAACAAGCTTCATAGGGCAAGCCCCAAGAAACAGGGCTCAGCATGTCGAGCTTTCAGTGCCCTTTGTTTGTGAGAACATCAGCAACAATCTACCTCCTCTTCAACAGTAAATAGGTACATCCCTCTCTCCATGTTTTCTCCAGCATTTTATCCCTATTTATATTTTTCCTATGATTTTACACAGATATATTCATATAACATACAATTATCCACAGTGTACAATTAGTTGTTCACAGTATCATCATAGAGTTGTATATTTATCATCACAGTCAGCACTTTTACATATTGATCACTATGAAAAAGTTTTGCTTTGTTTTGTTTTTGGTGAATAATAAAAAAGATAAGAAAAATAAAGTGTCATACAATGCAATATATTAGTATGGACAGAAAACAACATTGCTACCTAGAATCCCATATCCCTCCCTTATATCCCCCTCTCATACACATTTAACTTTGGTATATTGCCTTTGTTATATTTGATGGAAGCATATTGCAATGTTACTGTTGACCATAGACTCCAGTTTGCTTTGATTATGTTTTTTTTTTTTCCCAAATACCATCCGTTTTTCAACACTTTGCATGGTTGACATTCTTTTGTTCTCCCATATATGAGAACATTTTTATATTTGTACATTTAGTAACAGTCATTGGCCACTCCAGTTTTTGCCAAGTTATACGGTCCCAGACTTCATCATCTATCTTTACCTCTGGTGTCATACATTCCCCTATTCCATCTCTTTCAGCCTTACTCACAGACATCTTCGTCCAGTGTACTAACAATATATTGTGCTACCATCACACAATATTATGCTATCTATTTCTGGATCTATACAATCAATCCTACTGAACATTATGTAGTACTTCAGCATCAAATGCCTGATCTCTACCCTCTTTCTATCTCCCAGTAGCCTGTGTTATCAGCTTTAATTCTCAAAGTTTTCTTTTTATATTAGAGAGATCATACAGTATTTGTCCTTTTGTTTCTGGCTAACTTCACTCAACATAATGTCCTCAAGGTTCATACACATTATTATATGTTCCATGTCTTTGTTCTGTCTTACAGCTGCATAATATCCCAGCATGTGTATATACCCCAGTTTGTTTATCCACTCTTCCACTGATGGACATTTGGGCTGCTTCCATCTCTTGGAAATTGTGAATAATGCTGCAGTAAACATCAGTTTACAAATGTCCATTTGTGTCTTAAATTTTAGTTCCTTTGAGTGCATACCTAGAAATAGAATAGCTGCATCATATGGCAGATCTATACTTAGCTTCCTGAGGAACCTCCACACTGTCTTCCAATGTAACCACACCACCATTCTACATTCCCACCAGCAATGAATAAGTGTGCCTCTTTCTCAATATCCTCTCCAGCCCTTGTAATTTTCTGTTTTTTGGATAATGGCCACTCTGGTGGGTGTGAGATGATATCTCATTGTGATTTTGATTTGCATTTCCCTAATAGCCAGTGAAGCTGAGCAACTTTTCATATGTTTTTGAGTCATTTGTATTTCCTTTTCAGAAAAGTATCATCCATGTATTTTGTCCATTTTTAATTGGGTTGTTTGTCTTTCTATTATTGAGTTGTAGGGTCCATTTATATATTCAGGCTATTAACCCTTATTGATATATGGTTTCCAAATATTGTCTCCCATTGTGTAGGCTGCCTTTTTGCTTTTCTGACAAAATCCTTTGATGTACAAAAGTGTTTAACTTTGAGAAAATCCCATTTGTCTATTTGTTCTTTGGTTGCTCATGCTTTGGGTGTAAGGTCTAGGAAACCACCTCCTATCACAAGATCTTTAAGATATTGCCCTGTTTTCTTCTAAGAGTCATATGGTCTTAGCACTATGTTTAGGTCTTTGATCCCCTTTGAGTTAATTTTTGTATAAGGTGTGAGGTAGGAGTCCAGTATTATGTGTCAAAGTCAGGTAGTGTAAGATTTCCTACTTCATTCCTCTTTCTCAAGATATTTTTGGCTATTCAGGGCACCTTGCCTTTCCAAATAAATTTTGTTATTGTTTTTTCTATTTCTGCAAAGTAAGTTATTGGGGTTTTAATTAATATTGAATTGAATCTATAAATCAGTTTAGGTAGAGTTGACATCTTAATTATATTTAGTCTTCCAATCCATGAACATGGTATGTTCTTCCATTTTTTTCAGGTCCTGTTTGATTTCTTTTAGCATTTTCTTGTAGTTTTCTTTGTATAGGTCTTTTGTGGCCTTCATTAAGTTTATTCTTAAATAATTGATTCTTTTGGTAGCTACTTTAAATGTTTTTTTTTTTTAATTTCTTCCTCTTGTTGCACATTTGTGTATAAGCACACTACAGACTTTTGTGTGTTAATCTTGTAGCCTGCCAGTTTGCTGTATTGTTTGATTAACTTAAATATGTTTGCTATAGATTTTTCTGGATTTTCTACATATAGAGTCATGTCATCTGCAAACAGTGAAAGTTTAACTTCTTCCTCTCCAATTTGGATGCCTTTTATTTCTTTTTCTTGCCTAATTGCTCTACCTAGAACTTCCAGCAAAATGTTGAATAACAACGGTGACAGTCGGCCTCCCTGTCTTCTTACAGATCTTAGAGGGAAAGCTTTCAATCTCTCCCCATTGAGCATGATGTTAGCTGCCGGTTTTTCATATATTGCCTATATAATATTGAGAACATTCCCTTCTATTCCTATCTTGTGAAGTGTTTTCATCAAGAAAAGATGTTGAATTTTTTCAAATGCCTTTTCTGCACCAATCGAGATGATCATGTGATTCTTTTGCTTTGATTGATTGATGTAGTGTATTACATTAATTGATTTTCTTGTGTTGAACCAGCCTTGCATACCTGGAATAAATCCCACTTGATCATGGTGTATAATTCTTTTAATATTCTGCTGGATTCTACTTGCAAGTATTTTGTTGAGGATTTTTGCATCTATATTCATTAAGAAGGTTGGTCTATAATTTTTTTTTGTAGTATCTTTGACTGATTTTGGTATTAAGGTGATGTTGGCTTCATAGAATTTTGGGTAACTTTCCCTTCTCTTCAACTTTTTTGAAGAGTTTGAGCAGGATTGGTATTAAGTCTTTCTTGAATGCTTGGTAGAATTCATATTGTGAAGCCATCTGGTCCCGGGCTTTTCTTTTTTGGGAGCTTTTTGATGACTGACTCAATCTCTTTGCTTGGGATAGGTTTGTTGAGGTTGTCTATTTCTTCTCTGGTCAATGTTGTTTTTTTACGCTTTTCTAGGAAGTTGTCCATTTTGTGTAAGTTGTCCAGTTTGTTAGCATATAGTTGCTCATAGTATCTTCTCATTATCTCCTTTATTTCTGCAGGGTCAGTAGTTATGTTTCCTTTCCCATTTCTGATTCTATTTATTTGGATGTTCCCTCTCTCTCTCTCTCTCTCTCTCTCTCTGTCTGTCTGTCTGTCTCTCTCTCTCTCTCTCTCTCTGTTAGCCTAGCTAGGGGTCCATAAATTTTGTTGATTTTCTTGAAGAACCAGCTTCTGGTTTTGTTGATTTCCTCTATTGTTTTCCTGTTCTCAGTTTCATTTATTTCTGTTCTAATCTTTGTTATTTCTTTCCTTCTCTTTGCTTTGGGGTTTATTTGCTGTTCTTTCTATAGTTCCTCCAGGTGGACAGTTAACTCCTCAAATTTTGCTCTCTGTTCTATTTTTTTAAATATTTTTTTTATTTTGAAATAAATTCAAAGTTACATGAATAGTTGCAAAAACAATACTAGCCCCATACACAGAATTCCATCATACCCTGACCCCCCTCCCCAGATAGCTCAATCCACCAACTTTAACAGGCTGTCACATGGCTATTTCTTTCCCTCCCTCCCTCCCTATCTATCATCAATCATATATTTCTCTGTCTTCTGAACATATGAGAGTTAACTGCACACATCCTTGAACATACACTATAATTCACGTATGTACTTCCCATGAACAAGAACATTCTTTTATGTAATTCCATTAAGCGCAGCTAAGAAGTATAAGAGATTCAACAATGATACAATGCTTACATTCTATATTTCCTTTTCCTTATGTCTCAACTGGGTCCCTTCGAGCCACCTGTCCTCCACCCTCCAATCCCATCCAAGTTCATCCTTAGCATTCAATTGTCATCTAGTTAGACTGTCTTTTTTTTTTCTTTTTTCAATTGTGGAAACATATATACAGCCTAAATCTTCCCATTCCACCCCTCCCTAGACTTACCATTAGTGGGATTAATCACATTTAAAAGGATGTTATGCTCTTTCCCACCATCCATTACTAGAAATTTCCCTTCACCTCAAACAGCAACCCTACACTCATTTCTTAACTCCCCATTGCCTCTTCCCCCATTTCTCTTAATCCAAACTCTACTTTTCATCTCTATGGTTATATTCTCTGATAATTTCTTTGTGCTTACTGTGGGGCTTAAAATTAACCTCTTAAATCCATATCAATCTTGTTTTTCTTTGATACCACCTTCACTTCAATTGGGCACATAAACTATGTTCCTATACTCCTTCATTCCCCCACCTTTATATAGTTGTCTAAAATTACATATTTTACATTGAGTTCAAAACCACTGATTTGTCCTTAGAGTTTCTGTATTTTTTATCATGTAGGAAGCAAATAGTGGAGGTATAGTCCAAAAATTATTGACTTCTATTTGTATTCCATTGTGTTTGGAGAATGTTCTTTGAGAATATTCAATTTTTTTATTTTTTTTAATTTCTTGAGGCTTGTTTTATGTCCCAGCTTATGGTCCCTTCTGGAGAAAGATCTGTGATTACTAGAGAAAAATGAGTGCCCTGGTGATTTGGGATGTAAGGTACTATATATGTCTGCTAAAATTCTCTATATCTCTTTCTCCTTTCTTTGTCTCTCTGTTGGTAGAGTTTCCTTTAGAATCTGAAGTAGGACATGTCTTTTATTGGCAAAGTCTCTCAGCATTTGTTTGTCTGTGAAAAATTTAAGCTCTCCCTCAAATTTGAAGGAGAGTTTTGCTGGATAAAGTATTCTTTTCTGGAAATTTTTCTCTCTGAAAATTTTAAATATGTCATGCCACTGCCTTCTCACCTCCATAGTGGCCACTGAGTAGTCACTACTTAGTCTTCTGTTGTTTCCTTTGTATGTGGTGAATTGCTTTTCTCTTGCTGCTTTCAGAACTTGCTCCTTCTCTTCAGTATTTGAGAGTCTGATCAGAATATGTCTTGGGGTGGGTTTATTTGGATTTATTCTATTTAGAGTTCGCTGAGCATTTATGCTTTGTGTGATTATATTGTGTAGAAGGTTGGGGAAGTTTTCCCCAATTTCTTTGAATACTCTTTCTAGACCTTTACCCTTCTCTTCCCCTTTTGGGACACCAATGAGTCTTAAGTTTGGAAGTTTTATTTTATCTATCGTATCCCTGAGATGCATTGCAATTTTTTCAATTTTTTTCTCCATTCTTTCTTTTGTTCTTTCATTTTCTATTCTGTGGATTTCTAGGACATTGAGATGTTGTTCAGCTTCCTCTAGTCTTGTATTGTGAATATCCAGAGTCTTTTTAATTTGGCCAACAGTTTCTTTTATTTACATAAGATCTTCTAATTTTTATTTTCTCTTGCAATGTCTTCTTTATGCTCTTCTAGGGTCTTCTTTATGGCACTTATATCTAGGCCACGGTCCTCTTGATGTCCTTTAAATCATTTGCCATGTTTTCATTCTTTGATTGTAGTTCTTTAATTAATTTTGCAAGGCACGTTTTTTCTGAAATCTTGATTTGTGTGTTTGGAGCTGGATTCTCCATATCGTCTGGTTTTATCATATGCATTAAGATTTTCTGTTGTTTTTGGGCTCTTGGCACTTGTTTTGTCTGATAGGGTTCTTTCAAGTTGTATCAAAAAAAAAAAGGATATCGATCTAATTTTTCAGAGACACAGTTTGGTGATGTACAGTTTCTCTTACTAACCAGCAGACAGCATCTGTGAGTCTTTAATTTGTTAGAATTGCAGCTTGGTGACATACAATTTCTATAACTAACCAGCAGATGGAATCCGTGAGTCACTTATTCCCCTCAAGTCAGTTCTCCCCAACTTTGTGGTATGTGGGGATCTGATTCTTTTGGGTTCCAATTGGTGCACTTAATTTGGGTGTGTTGTCGGTGCTGTCTGCCCTCAATGAGGGGCATCTGCCTGAGTGGTTAGGGAGGAAGGACAGGTCTAACAATCAAATCTCCCAGGTTTTCCCAGAGATTTAAGGCTCTTCTCTGCCTCTGACACAAAAGTCCTTGGTATTGGTGTAGGTTCCCTGGGATATCTGAGCGGTTCCCCCCTCCCTGCTGTGCTTTTCCAGGACCTCTGTTGGGGGGGGGGCATGCATGTCACAAGTGAGTGCCGGCCTCCAGGGAAGCCCTGGGCCGCTGGGCTGTGTAGGGGCATTCCCAGCCCGCTTCAAAGACAGTTGAATGGGATGTGTTACCTTCGCCCTTTCTGCACAGCTCTGCTCTCCCAGCTCCGGGACAATCAGCCATGGGTGTATTCAAGGCCACTGTCCACGGCCGATATTGTGTCGTGTGAGCGATACTGCAGGAAAGACTCCCTGTCAGGCTGGGTTTCTTGTCTCGGGTCTGTGCTGTGTGTTCAGCTGGGCAGGAGTAGCCCTGCCCACTGGGGAGATGGCTGGGAGGCTGGGCCTCCCGGCTCAGCTCTGCGCCATGCGTTCAGCCCCGGGCAGGAACAGCCCCACCTGCCGGGGCGATGGCTGTGAGGCTGGGTTTCTCGGCTGGGCTCTGTGCTGTGTGCTCAGCCCTGGGCAGGAGCAGCCCCACCCGCTGGGGTGACAGCTGTGAGGCTGGGCCTCCCAGCTTGGCTCTGCGCCATGTGCTTGGCCTTGGGCAGGAGCAACCCCACCCACCAGGGCAACAGCTGTGAGGCTGGGTTTCTCGGGTGGGCTCTGCGCCATGTGCTCAGCCCCGGGCAGGAGCAGCCCCGCCTGCCGGGGTGACGGCTGCGAGGCTGGGCCTCTCAGCTCAGCTCTGCGCTGTATGTTTGGCCTGGGAAGGAATAGCCCCGCCCACTGGGGAGACTGCTGCAAGTTGTGTGTCTCCCCTTTGTTTTCCTGGACCCGAGACAATCAGCAGTGGGTATCGGAAGGGGTATCCTCCACCCCAGACACCGAGGCGTTAGTCCAGACCGCTCCCGTCTTATCTGCAGCTGTTCCCGGGCTGCTTTTATTTTTTTTAAAAAGTCCAATCCACCGTTTCCCCTCAATGCAGCATGGCCGAGGGATTCAGCCTACTCACTCATTTCAGAATGCAGACTCCTGGTTTCACCAAACGCACGTTCCCTGTGGCTTTAGCAGAACTTGTCCAGCTGGTGCTACTTTGGAAGTGGTGTTCTAGGTCCTTTCTGGTTTTTTATCTAGTGTTTTCCATGGAGGTGTTTTTTTCTCTGCCTCACCTAGTCGCCATCTTAGGTTCCTCCCCTCTCTGTTCTCTTTTAATATAGGCATTTAGGGCAATAAATTTCCCTCTCAGCACCACCTTTGCTGCATCCCATATGTTTCAATATGTTGTGTTTTCATTGTCATTTGCCTCAAGGTATTTGCAATTTTTCTTGTAATTTCTTCTTTCATCCACTGGTTTTCTAAGAGTGTGTTGTTTAGTCTCCATATATTTGTGAATTTTACTATCTTCTGCCTGTTACTTATTTCCAATTTCATTCCATTATGACCTGAGATAGTGTTTTTTATAATATCAATATTTTTAAATTTGTTGAGGCTTGCTTTATGACCAAGCATGTGGTCTATCCTAGAGAATGTTCAATTAACACTTGAGAAAAACATGTATCCTGCTGTTGTAGGGTGTAGTGTTCTATAAATGTCTGTCAAGTCTAGTTCATTTATCATACAAATCAGCATCTCAGTTTCCTTGCTGATCCTCTGTCTAGATGTTCTATCCATTGATGAGAGCAGTGTATTGAAGTCTCCAACTATTATTGTGGAGTTATCTACTTCTCCTTTCAGTGTTCTCAGTGTTTGCTTCATGAATTTTGGGGTACTCTGTCTTGGTGCTTAAATACTTATGATTATTATGTTTTCTTGATGAATTGACCCTTTTATTAATATATAGTGTCCTTCTTTGTCTCTGTTAATTGTTTTACTTTTGAAGTCTACTTTTTCTGATATTTATATAGCTACTCCTGGTTGCTGTTTGCATGTAATATCTTTTTTCCAACCTTTCACTTTCATCCTATTTTTGTCCTTGTGCCTAAGGTGAGTTTCTTATATTCAGCATATAGATGGGTCCTGTTTTTTAATCCATTCTGCCAGTCTGTGTCTTTTTATTGGGGAGTTTAATCCATTAACATTTAGTGTTATTACTGTAAGGGCAGTACTTTCTTCTATCATTTTGTCTTTTGGATTTTATTTATCATGCCTTATTTTTTCCTGTCTCTCTTTTTACCATTCCTGATAATCTTCATTTCTACACTCTTCTCCAAACCTCTTTATTCTGTCTTTTCCTATCAGCCTGTAGCACTCCCTTTAGTATTTCTTGTAGCACTGGTCTCTTATTCATGAACTCTCTCAGTGTCTATTTGTCTGGAAATATTTTAATCTCTCTTTTTTGAAGACAGTTTTGCCAAATATAGAATTCTTGGTTGTCAGTTCTTCTCTTTCAGTACCTTAAATATATCATACCACTGTCTTCTCACCTCCATGGTTTCTGCAGGGAAATCTGTTCATTGTCTTATCGAGTTTCCCTTATGTATGATGGATTGCTTTTCTCTTGCTGCTCTCAGAACTCTCTCTTTATCTTTGACATTGGACAATCTGATCAGTGAGTGATTCAGAGTAGGTCTATTGGGATCTATTCTGTTTGGGGTGCACTGTACCTCTTGAATCTCTAATTTTCTGTTTTTCGAAAGAGTTGGGAAATTGTCAGTGATTATTTCTTCTATCATTCTTTCTGCCTCTTTTCCCTTCTCTTCTCCCTCTGGGACACCAGTAACAGATATATTTGTGTTATGACCCTGCTCATATTCTTTCCATTCTTTTCACCATCTGTTCTTTCATGTGTGTGAATTCAAATATCTGGTCTTCCAATTCACTGATCCTTTCTTCTGCCTTTTCAAATCTACTGTTGTATCCTTCCATTGTCTTTTTCATCTCCTCCACTCTGCCTTTCATTCCCATAAGTTCTGCCATTTGCTTTTTCAAGTTTATGAATTTTCCTTATGGTCATCCAGTGTCCTCCTTATAGCGTTCATCTTTTTGCTATGTCTTCCTTCAGTTCATTGACTTGATTTTTGAATTGCTTTAGCTCTATTTGAACATCTCCAATTAGTTTTTCCTTCAGTTCATTGAATTGATTTAGCAATAATTGCTTCAATTTCTGTGTCTTTGTTGAACTATTAGTTTGTTCCTTTGGCTGGTCTATATTTTCAAGTTTCTTAGTACAGTTCATTATCTTAAGCAGTCTAGGAATCTGACTTTCTTGATTAGTTTACTCTGGAGCTAGTTTTCATTCTTTTACCTAGGGTTTTCTTTTGCTTAGCTTTGTTCTCTAACCCTTGGTGTTCAATTCAGCCTATTCTAGACCTTTAACTTAGATTCTTTTTAGTTGATCAGAGTTTTTCACTTCTTGTTTTTCTGTTTCTTGCCCTTCCTCTATGTAGCCTTCTTGTGTGATGGTCTCCTCAGATATGGTCAACCTCAGTCAAGTTTTCCCAGTTTATAGATGCCCAGGTCTCAGAAGGAGCATATAG
The DNA here is from genome assembly GCF_015220235.1 of Choloepus didactylus. NCBI lineage: Eukaryota > Metazoa > Chordata > Mammalia > Pilosa > Megalonychidae > Choloepus > Choloepus didactylus. Next base: position 34,785,657 of record NC_051309.1, read on the forward strand.
AGTTTACTTGAGAATGACACTGTCCTGTGAGGCCTTTAGATTCTATGCTTCTCCTATGCTATCCAACATGTGGCACTTGCCAACCCGCAGTTACCCCACAAGTGTAAGGAGGTGTGGAGCCTTTAGTTCTCCTGGTGACCCTGACCCTGTCAGAGGTGTGGCTGACTGAAGCTGTTTTCTGAATTCTAGCCTCTGGGGTCTGAGTTCCCAGAAGGAGGGCTGCCACTGCAGCTTGGCCATGTCCTCCTTTTCTTGGGAAGTTATGGTTTTTAGTGAATTTTTTCTGCCAATAGACTTATTGCTTTGTCTCTGAGAGCTATCTTAGCTCTGCTCTTGCCTGGGCCCAAATTGTAAGTCTTTGAGGCTTTCTGTAATGGGCTTCTTAGAATAATTGTTTTAGAAAAAGATTAAAAGATTAAAAAAAAAAAGAAAAAGAAGGGCCCAGTATGAACTATTTACAGTCCTTGCAGATCTCATGGGCTATTGAACTGCTAAGAGACAAGAAATTGAGGGCCATAAAGAGCAATCAAGAAAGCAGAGAAACCAGCTCTTCAGACAAGGGTCCTTATCCTCTGGATTTGAATATGCACTTGATTCTTTTTGAACCCTGCCCTTCTCCTTATTATGTTCACCCAAACTCCAAAAAGTCTCTGTTTTTATTTTTAATTTTTTTAATTTTATTTATTTATTTTTCTTTTTTCCTGTTTTTGCTAGCCCTATCTCCTCTCCCTCGGGCTGACTGCTACCAGATTCTCCAGTGTCTGGTCTCAGTCTATCTATGTTTGGAGTTTTTAATCAGCAGTCTGAGTTTTCAATCAGAGCTGCAACTGTAGTTCTCCATCCTGGCTCCCAGCACCGATGGCCCCTCCTTCCATGGGACTGTGCCTAGCATTTCTCTGATCTCAGATGTTCCACACATTCAAGAGTGTTGTATGAAGTATGTCCAAAGTCAGATTGCTCTGCAGTGTCTGGTCCATGCAGTTCCTGGTTTCTACTAACTGCCCTGGAGGAGTAACTAAAACCTGCACCTCATAACTCCACCATCTTGTCCCACCCACCCACTTCTATATTATTTTATAATTACCACTTCACTATCCAAAGTGATGTTCTGGGGGATAATAGAGAGCAAGATGCCCACCAGACTTGAATATATATTCAGGTAATCTAGTTGTTTGAAGAAATAAGTCAGCTTAAAATATCACTTCATCTTCATACTGTAACATCCTAATTTTTTTTTTTTGCTTCTATAGCTTTTGCCTATACATAGCTCCTGTCAAAATATTTTGCCTATAATAACAAAATCTTGGCCAAATATCTCATACCTGTCTTCAATGTTTCCGTTCCAAATAGGCACCAGTAACACTTATCAAATATTGAGTAAACAATATGCTAGAAAATTCACAACACCTTTAGTAATCATCTGTTGCAAATAGCATCATCCCAAAATAGCCTTTGGTAGAATGCTTGTAATTTTACAACTAGTGTGGTTGGCAGCAAAACTTAGAGCAGCATTTGGTGATGAAGTCATTTCTAGCAATATGTATTATCATTTTTTCTTAAAGAAAATATGCTTCTTACCGTCACATTGGTGTTTGAATAAATTCTCACTCAAATTGGGGACAGAAAATATCCAAGACTGTCTATGGTAGTTACCTTCTGACGTGGCTCTAAATAATCCCCACCTCCTGATATTCACAACCTTGTGAATGTGGGCTTGCTTCTCATAATTGGAATATGGCAAATGTGACAAGATGTCACTTGTGTGATTAGGTTATAAAGACTGTGACTATGCTTGTAGCACTTTCCTGTTGACAGTATCCTGCCCTCTTGCTTTCTTGCTCTGATTAAACAAGTTGTCAGGCTGTAAATTGATCCCTGGAGAGGCCCATGTGTCAAGGAACTTAAGAAGGCCTCTGATCACCAACTCATGAAAGACTGAAAGCTAGTCCAAAAACCTGAATACTGCCATCAATCATGTGAAGAAGCTAAGAAAGTGGATCCAATCTAGCCCTAAAGTGACCAGAGCTCATCTGCATAGATTCTTGACTTAGAGAAACTGTGAGGTAATAAATGTGTGTGTTTTAAGCAGTGAAGCCATGAGTCATTTGTTTCACAATAATAAATAACTAGCACACTGTATAATTAAAAAAAAAGTTATGCAAGCAACAGTGTTCATCATGAGATTCACTAATAAAACTTTTCCCCATTTTCACCACCAAATAAATTGCCTTGCTCTTCTTTCACCATTTCAAGGATCAGTAAGAGAACTAAGATATAAAAACTGAGTTGACAAATCCCTTCTTTCCAAGGGATACTTCCATTTCAAAAGAAGAAACTTATGGGAAAGATGTTTTAAGTTCAACAAAGGTCAGTGACATTAAATAAATTTTGGAATCATCCACCCTTCCTTCCAAAACACAGTCTGAGAATCCTGATAGTGAAGTACAGAGTCACCTTTAAATTGTACTAGGGAGTAAAATGATTGTTGGAAGATGACACAAACATTCTCTTCACTATGACAATGGCCATCTGCAAGTTATTTCAAGGTTCTGAATTCTCATCTCAGTGGAAAATTAATTATAAGAAAATCTCAGTTTTTAATGGATTTTAAATGATCTAAAAACCCTCTCTGTATTTTTAATGTATAATTATTTTATATTAATAGAAGAACTAATGTGAGGAATAAACTTTATGAAGCGTGCAGCACATAAATAATTCTTGATGTATTTGAAGTTCTTACACTTACATTTTTTAATGTATGTTCTGAATAAGATTAATTTTCTCAAAAGAAGCATTTACAATCTCACTGAAAATACTTAATAGAAATTTGTGTTATTTCTTTAGAATGAATACTGCCTAATTTTCTCTTTCTTGTTTGTTTAATATAGCTCTTTTGTCCAAAATTTATTTGAAAGCCATTTTTATAACTATAACACAAATATTTTCAAGCATAAGAACATGTTTTCTTTATTAATTTAAATGGCAAAATTGTCCTAATCAGTGGTAGTATTATATACAAAAGTTCCAAATAAGGTTTGGAGCCCAAGGGAGTATTGTAGACTGTTTAAAGTTAATTCATCATTTGGTAAAATCTTGTTTATGTTAGATGTTGCAAAACTGCAACATTATATGAACCATTACAAATTTCACCCAAAGCAGGTCAAAGTGCCATTACAAGAAATGATTAGCTATGCAGTTTGCCTTGGGCTCTCTGTATCTGTATCTGTTTCCTCACATATTAAGGTGGGTATGACAGTATCTATAATGTAATAGTGCAGGTCTTATAGAGTTGTTAGAGAACTAAATGAGGTACTATATGTATAGTGCTCAGATATTAAATGCTACAAGTATTATTTTTACTATTTTTTTGCTATAATTCTGGTAAAAATAAAATTTCATTGTGGTACAAATAATGTATTCAAATATGTTGATTGTGAAATTGAGGTAACAGCAAAATAATACATGCTAATCATGTATTGTTTGTCATATAGCTAATTTAGAGTAAGGTATATGTATCCTTTCATTCCATAAACATATAGAGGATGGCTACTATACTTTTGACACTAGTTTTGATACAGTAGTGTACAAAGCAACAATCAAAATCCCTCTTCTCATGACTCCATGAATATTGAATATATTTAAGTGGGAGGAGACAGAAGATAAACAAATAAATAATGATTTATGTAGCATACCACATGGTGAAATACACCAAATGATAGGAAGCAAGATAAGTGAGAAGGGACCAGTGGTAGCAGAGTGAGGAATGCTGCAGTTTTAATAGGGGGATCAGAAAAAGCCTCTTGAGGAGGAAACATTTGGTCAAAGACTTAAAGGAAGTGAGAAAGAAGCCCTGTGGATAATGGGGCTGAGTCTTTCAGACTTAGAGAATTGCTAATGCAAAGACACTAAGGTAGAATGCTCCCTGGTGAGTTCTGGAAATTTTAATAAAATATGCAATTATCTAATGTATGGTGATGACAAAACTTATATGTAGTGGCAAATTTGGACTTTGTTTTCATATTAAATATTAAGGTCTTCTTAAATTAATAGCCTAACAATTATATAAAAAGTTGGATGAAGTCAACAAATTAGAAAACTGGAAACACTCATATAGTATTTTAAATTATATAAGGCAACTCATATTTATAATCTCATTTGAAGACCTCAGAAAGTTAGTGAAATAGTATTCCTTTTAGAGCAATGAAGATAATGAGGTTTAGATAGTTTAATTTGATCAATGTTACCTAGGATTTTAGTGGAAAAATTATAATTATATCCCACATCAGAAACTAAAATCCCACTATATATTTGCCTCATGTATGACAGTTAACTCCAATTCATCAGAGGAGCTAAAAAATTAACTGATATTTCATTACATTTAAGTTTTTTTTTCATATTAACTTCATGAAGCATGTTCATATTTAACCAAAATTTAAAAATTTGGAACTTTATGTCATTTCATAGCATAAATTCATATGCAGCATGTGATGTCTTAGAGTTTTGTACCCTTGGAAAAATATGTTCTTACTCTTACTCCATTCCTGTGTTATGTACCCATTGTAAAAAGGACCCTTGGATGAGGTTACTTCAGCTATGTTGTGGCCCAACTGAGTCAGGTGGGGTCTTAATCCCATTACTGGAGGCCTTTACAGAGATGACCATGGAGAGAGAAGCCACGGAGAGCATCCTGAAGCTGAACATCAATGTAACCCAGAAGAGAAAGTAGAAGACACTGCCATGTGCATTGCCATGTTAAAAAAAAAAAAAAAAAAAAAAAATGAACCCAGAGATTGCTGCCTAGAAGATACCAGCCCTGAGAAGAAGCAATCCTTCTAACCTCTGAAACCATAAGTTCAATGAATTCTTGTTATTAAGCCAACTCATTGTATGGTATTTGTTTTATTATCTGGGAAACTAACAAAAGGTAAACTATCTATTTTGGCAAAAGTACCGTTATTTGTCTTGATGCTTATTTTTGAAACTATTTAATATTTGTCTTATTTCCTTCTGTGGTAGAATAGTCAATATACTAAAAGAAAAAGGAGCAGTACATTACTACAAGGAATAATTAACAGTACACACCCACATTTTAAGTGTGTTTTTTTTTCTCATCTAACTGTTTTAGGTTTATTTCACCCTCTGTCACTTTTTTAAAAATAAGGACAACTTTTCATATAAAGATAGAACTAGTAATTTAAGCTCATATGGAATCTTTGTAGCCAAGTAGATTTTATTCTTTTTATAGGTTGAATTTGGTTTTATTTGGAAATATAGTGATGAAAGCTACAATTTTTGAAATTTCAAGTTATATAAAAATGTAATTATTCTTACAACTACATAAATGATACAGTATATTAATTAGTTGTGCTGCTCTCTCTACAATATCTTAAATTTAATAGTACTACTCCATCAAATATTATATACAGGTCTTATATTAAATATCAGTACTGTATTCTCTTATATTCAGATTAGATATTATATTTAATCATAATTATATTCTCAATCAGACAAATGATCGAATAGAGTTTTATTTTGGCATATTTTTATTTTAATAGCAACAGCAGATAAAATAAAATCTGTGATTAATTTGTCAAAAAGTACATTGCACTCACTGGACTACGTAAATTTTATACTTGCTTTAATAATTGTGTTATAATATACAAAGTTAAATTCAGCACAATATAAGCAAATTTTGGAGGTTAAGCACCATATAGAAAACATGTAATAATCACTAATAACTGTTTTACAACCTTTAATTAAAAGTAAAATTACTTTAAATTATGACCTGTATGATATTCCATTCCAGTTTTCAAGAAGCTTTTAAAAGTATTCATATATTCTTCTAATGAAAACATTTGCTTAGTATCAAGTCAGATGTATTACTATCGTATTGCAATCTATATGTATCCATATGTACACTCTGAATAAAACATTGAGTATCTGCAGCTTCTGATTAAAATGTCAGAGAAAAATCCTTGTCATGAATGTACTGTACTATTAAATAACCACCACAAATTAGCCTCTCTACCATCAGCTCAATTTCTTCTCTTGGAACAGGAGCTTGCATTTATTAATATTAACATCCATGATTTAATATATGTTGAATCACCATTGTAATAGACGTCTGTTACATTTTGCTAACCATAATAATGGACATCAGTTGTGCTTTGCCTGCTCAGCATCCATTCATTACTTTACAAATGGGGACACTCCCCTTTACTTTTCCAGAATAAATATATCCTTCTTTCAGTCTGCACTGTTCAAGAGAAGGCAGGTAGTCCATCTCTGGCCAGTAAGATTCAAATTCCAAGTATTTTTTTTTTGAAACTTGTGTAAAAAAGAAACCTTGTTTCCATTTGAGGTCACTGAAATAATAGGATGGAGATTTGGAAATAAAGGATCATCTCACCATCTTGGAATAAAGTAGACCTGTCTGTGTTCTTGAGAGTGAAGACAACATAGGGAAAAGCAGGATTAGGAATTGAGAAAATACAGGTCCAAAGAGAAATCGGAGCCCCTGGAATCTGTCATTCCTGAAACTGGAACTCTAAATTCTCTTAGGAACAATCCTGTACATCTGAGTTTGAGTCTTTTTTTATCAACACAAAGAGGCCTGCATATTGCTTACTAAATGGAAACACTTTATAAAAAGAAAAAAATCAAACTCTGTTCAATATGAATTCTTTGGCAAGAAACTGAATCAATCAAGTCTTTATATATCATAGGCTTTCTAATTCTGTGTTATGATAGATATTAGGGAACTTAGTTTTTCAATTTGTGGATCACAGTATGGTTATAATTTCAACCACAGCACCTTTGAAAATCTAATTTGTTTCAATTTAGATAAGTTAATATAAATCATCTCCACTGCTTAGATGAAAACTGAGAAAAACTGACAAGTTCCTTCAATCATAACACATAAAAAACATCCACAAAATAGATCGGTCCCAGCTGTTTCTATCCATATCTTGTGAATTGGGTTTTATGTCTGTTTTTCATAAGAATATTAATGCATTGATTGGAAAAGTGCATGTTTTAATCAAAAGACTGACACACCTCTTACAATTCATGTGAATTTAGGTGACTCTCATCACATTCAGAAGCCTCAGCTTTTTTCTACATTAGAGAAAATATTTAACAAGTGTGGTGGCTGTCATTTACGAGACCATACTTGTAAGAGTACTTTATGAACTAAGTACTACATAAATATTACCATGGATGTTATGGATATTTATATGTGCATGCATGTGTTATGTGTATGTGTATTCACATAAATAGATGTCTTAGAATCCTAGAAATCTTAACCTGGGCTTTAAGAGCACTATCTCTGCAGACAGGTATTCTAGGTTCAGATCAAAGCCCTGCCACTTCCTAGCGGTGAGAACTTGGGCAAGTTTAGTTAACTTCTTACTGCCCCAATACACTCAATTGTGAATAGTCATTCATAGCTTAGTTTATATGCATATATTTAAATGAGGTGATACACAAAAGGAGCTTAGAATGGTTAAACTAACACATGATAGGCACTCTACAAATACAAACTTTTAATTTGAAATTTCAGTAGGTTGTTCCTTGTTATAGTTTGTTCAGCCCTTGACTCATATTCAAATTCTCCTTTAGGAAAGACCTAGTTAGGTTTTTCCATTCTCTGTAATGTGGCAATGTTTGTATACTTCTTACATTTCCCAGAATACTGAAAATGTCAGGCATGACAGTGAGGCAGAGAGCCCAGAGGAAACAAGTGGTCACATTTTTGCCCCAGAAATATTCAGGCTTCCTGGATATTTATATTCATAAATAACAACAATTTTGACAATTTTGTTACTCTTTAGAAAGCAAGCTATTTCTCCACAGTCAGGACCCTTGTTTTAAAATAGCTTTGTGTCCATAGCACTGAGTGTAGTTTTTTGCACAGAGTGGGTATCTGATAAATGTTTCCTGAGTACATAATCTTCAGCCAAATCAAACTTTCATGAAAAGATCTTGTGCAGTAATTTAGGCATGAAAATCAATGGTCAGGAAAGACTGAATGGCCTGAATTATAGAACTTGCCTTTTCCACTATTCCTGTGACATATATTTTGTATGCCCTGCATCATTGGCTTCACTCTAACTCAGATATCAGCACAACACTGCTGGACAATTCCAAAGCATGTTGATAGCTCTTATTTCAAACTGTTTGAATATTCTCTCATGTCATGGAAGTCTACTTGATCCAGTCTCCAAAATAGCTAGAAATGTGAAGAAAGAATAAATGCTTTATTTTTCTGAAGCACAATGTTCTTGTTTCTTCAGTAGATCTATTTTGGAATTGAGTCATAATTGTCACAAATACTAATCAGTTCAAAAGTGTAGGGACTATTAGCTTTTTCTCCTTCCTTGTCTTAGTCTCCATTACCTCGCTAATACAATTCCAAAAAATGGTCTCAACATAGACTAGACCTGGATGTTAGGCCACTGATTGATAAGATAAGGCAGAAAAAGCAGAAAAGAACCTCTGGTCCTCTCAAAGAGATGAAGGAGAGTATCCAGTTCAAGGTTAAGGGTTTATTGACAATTTGCTATCTTTATGAAGTCAAGAAGAAGATGTAGTGACCACCAGTATTAATATCAGTAAGGGCAATCCCAAGTTTAGGGTGTGCTGACAATACCGCTCAGTTCCTCAAAAATATTAAATCATGTATCTTTTTCAGGGCATAAAGATATATTCAAGTATCTACAAATAACAGGGAAGAGAGATTTTTAAAAGTACTGCAATGAATATTCTTCATTGCTCAAATGCCTCCAAAATTTTGTGAATTTGATTCTAATGTTCAAAGATGCTATCTATCTCTATATGTGCTATATATTTCTATGTAAGTCATCTCCTAACTTTCTTCTTCATTCCTTTTTTCCTTCCCTCCTTCCCTTCTTCCCTCTCTCTTTTCCTTTCTCCCCTCCTCCCTCCTTCTATCCCTTCCTTCCTTATTTCTTTCCATCATTTCATTACTTCTAAGTGATTATTTATCCTAATAGTTCTAGGATTAATTTACAGTTAACACAGTAACACACCTAAACACTTTTTTTTTATTCATTTTATTGAGATATATTCACATACCATGCAGTCATACAAAACAAATCATACATTTGATTGTTCACAGTACCATTACATAGTTGTACATTCATTACCAAAATCAATCCTCGACACCCTCATTACCACACACACAAAAATAACCAGAATAATAATTAAAGTGAAAAAGAGCAACTAAAGTAAATAAGAACACTGGGTGCCCTTGTCTGTTTGTTTGTTCGTTTGTTTCCTTCCCCCAACTTTCCACTCATCCATCCACAAACTAGACAAACGGGAGTGTGATCCCTGTGCCCCCCCCAATCCCACTGTCCCCCCTCATAAGCCACATTTTTATACAATTGTCTTCAAGATTCATGGGTTCTGGGTTGTAGTTTGATAGTTTCAGGTATCCACCACCAGTTACCCCAATTCATTAGAACGTAAAAAGTGTTGTCTATATTGTGCATAAGAGTGCCCACCAGAGAGACCTCTCGGCTCCTTTTGGAATCTCTCTGCCACTGAAGCTTATTTCATTTCCTTTCACATCCCCCTTTTGGTCAAGAAGATGTTCTCCATCCCACGATGCCGGGTCTACATTCCTCCCCGGGAGTCATTTTCCACATTGCCAGGGAGATTCACTACCCTGGGTAAACACTCTTTTAAAAGAAATATTTTACATCCAGAAGTTTTCAGATTTGTTTATTGACTTGGAAATTTCAAATTGCCTGTGTAAAATTTATCAAAACCATGACAAATGTTTAAGTTTCTTTATAGGATTTACCTTATAGTTGATTAAGTCATGTGGCACGTGTGGTTTCACATCAAATTTTGAGGTACTGTGAAAAGACTTGAATAGATATTTCCCCAAAGAATATTTATAAATGGACAATTAGCACATTAAAAGATGCTCAACCTCATTAGCTATTCTGGAAATGCAAATCAAAACCACAAGACACCATTTCACATCCACTAGAATGGCTACTATTGATAAAACAGAAAATAACGTGTTGGAGAGAATAGAGAAATAGGAACCCTGACACATAGTTGGTGTGACTGTAAAATGGTGTAGTCACTTTGGAAATGAGTTTTGCAGTTCTTCAGAAAGTTAACAATAGAATTGTGACCCAGTAATCTACTCTCTAGGTATATATGAAAAAATAATTTAAAGCAGGGACTCTAATGGATATTTGTACACTGATGTTCCTAGCATTATTATTCACAATTGCCAAAAGATGGAAGCTACCAAAGTGTCCATCAACCAATGAGTGGATAAACAATGTGTGGTATACAATCGGAAATTATGCATCCACAAAAGAAAAATGAGAAAGTTCTTTATGTAGAGAATATAAAGTATAGGGGCTAAAAACAATAAAAAAATAATAATGAAAAGAAATTGGAACTCTCATACATCGTGATAGGAGTGTAAAATGGTACATCTGCTGTGAGATAGTATGGCAGTTCCTCAAAACTGTAGAGCTACTGTATAACTCAGCAATTCCACTTGTATATATTTCTCCAAGAGAAATAAAAACATACATTCACACAAAAACTTGTTCATGAATATTCATAGAAACATTATGCATAACAGCCAAAAAGCAGAAACAACCCAAATGTCCTTCAAATAATGAATGGATAAACAAAATGTGGCATATCCATACAATGGAATGTTATTCATGGATGGACCTTGAAAATAGTATGTTAATTGAAAGAAGCTAGACACAAAACATCATATATTGTATGAGTCCATTTATATCAAATGTCCAGAATAGCCAAATCTATAGAGACAGAAGGTAGATTAGTTATTTTCCATGGATGGAACAGGGGATAACGTATTGGGGAGTGAGGGCTAAGGGCTGCTGGTTTCCTTTTTGGAGTAATAAAAATGTTCTGGAATAGATTATGGTGATTGATTCACTACTTTCTGAATTGTGAGTTATTCTAGTTTGTCTGTATTAAATATTCTCATAACTCATATCTACCTGAGAGTCACTATTTCATATCCAAATGTACCGTCACTTTGTAAGCATTTCCTAGTCAACTTATTCTTCTGGATACAGGCTAAGTATCCCTTCTTTATGCTTCCAATACATCATCTACATAGCTTTGTGATTAGATTTTCACACCATATTGTCATTGGTAGGTTACTTGGGATGCCTGCTCCACAGAAGCTAAACCTCAAGGGGACAGCGAACATATACACATTTCTATCTTCTGCACCTATTTCTGTTGACTTTAACACTATTTTTATGAAAGAATACTAGGTTCCAGTTACAAAAAAAAGTTGAAATAAAGTATAGCTCCAAAATTTAAAGAATTGTCAATCTAATATTTCAATTTAAATTCAATACAAGCAGTACATGCAATGACAAAGGTAGGCAATGCATACTGCAGGTACTTAGTAACAACATGTTGAATGATTGAAAAAATTAAGAATAGAATATTCCAACCAGGATACCAAAATCTATGACAATGAAATATTTTGTAGCTCTACCTGGACTTATTTCATATTAACCCAAAATAATAAGAGACATTGTCATGGACACCTCTTAGGTATTAAGGAGACTGGGGTGCTAAATGACACACAATTCTAAGACTCAAAACAAATCTATTTCTGAGTTTTGTGAAAGAACACCCAAATGTTTATTTAAACATTTTATACATACAGTATGCATAGAAAGTAATTTATTTTGAATGAAAAGTAAGTAATCCCATAATTGCTCTCCTGAGCATGAATTTGAATATAAAAATTTATTCCATAGTTTTATACACTATGGAGCCTTTTTCTATTGTATTCTGGTTGGAAATTTAAAAATAACAATAGTCAGCAGAGACTTAACAGTTTATGAGCTTAAATTATACATTCTGTGACACATAAAAATATAGACTTAATTATAGCAAATATATTTGCAATTTCACATATGCAAAACTGTCACATATTAAATAACTTGTAGCACCCAGTCATTTTTAAAACAATTTGATTTAATTTTTAGAAAAGCAAGTGGCAGTGTATTTTGGTAGAGGCTATCAACTTACTTAGAAGAAAAGCATTCTATTAGCACAAAATGGAAAATTAAATGCAATTTAAAAATAACTACCAATTATTTTGCCCTCATTATTCTCCAGGGACTTCGGCTGTATGGGAACTAACATCATAACCTTTGTCATCACTCCAGGATCAATTCCCTCCATGTTGATTTAGTGCCTACTAGGTATCAGGGACTATTCTAGGTGCTTGAGACACTGCAGGGAACTAAAGGCACAAAGAATGTCACCGAAGTGGAATGCCCATTGGGAGTAATAGACAATGAGTAAGGAAGCTAATACCTAAGTAAACTATATAGTATATTTGGAAGTTCACAAGTGCAGAAAGAGTAGGGTACAGAGTTAAAAAGAGCAATAGGGATTTCAGGGAAGGCCTTATTGGGAAGGTGAGGCATGAACAAAGTTTTGAAGGAATTGTTAAGGAAGAGAATTCCAATTAGAGGAACAGGTTGAGAAAACATCATGAAGTGTCAGTGTCTTGTATGCTGGTAGACAAATAAGAAGGCCAGAATGGCTTTAGGAAAGTGAATGGGGCTATGTTATAGAGGGAAAGTAGAACAGACAGAGCTTTTGGAATAATCTCACTTAGGATTATGAGGATAGATTAGGAACTTTTTCCTTTATTACTAGTGAAATGGGGATTCAAGGCTTTCAAGAAGACAAGTTACACTATCTGGCAAATTTTTACGGATATGAATTTCATTAGTGATATCACTTTTGTTCCTGATAAAATTGAAAATTGGAGAAAGTGACATTTATCTAAAGACTTACCTACCATGCCTCTGGAAAAACTGGATTACTCAAGTTCTTTCTACAGGGGATCTCACCTTTAAACCTATGCCATGGAAAACAGACAGGATTCATGTTCTCTCTGGGGAAGTGGGCTCCTAGGTTACCAGATTAAAAAAAAAAAATGAATAAAAAAGCAAAAGGGAGGGGGTTGGGATGACGATGTATGTCCAGTTTTTCTTTCCAAACTCTCTAATCAGTAAGTTCCACTCTCTTGGGGAAAGAAAGTGAATGAGGGGTACAGAGTAGCAGGAGGGTTTTGTGGGGAGCTCCTTTGTGGAATCAATCATCACAAGTGAGGAAGAAATTCCCTCCAACAAGTCCAATTTTGTCTGTTCTTCTGCCATTCAATAAGGAGGCTACTCTTGTTGGGAAGTCCAGCAATTATCCTGTTGACAGGGTGAGTTATTTATTCTAATTCACGTGAACAGTAGAAGGCTAAGCTCCAATTACCAATCCAGTGCTTAATTACTCTTAGTAGTTTGATCTACAGCAATCTGGCTTGCATCTTTCAGAAGCTTGTCAGTTCAGAGAGGGATGTGTGTTTAGTTTCCTAGGCTGTGCAAACAAATACCTTGAACTGGGTCAACTTAATCACTGGGAATTTATTAGTTTAGACATTTGAGGCTAAAAGCAAGTCCAAATCAAGGCATCATCAAGGGTATGCTTTCTCTCTGAAGACTGTGGTGTTCTGGGGCTGGCTGCCAATGATCCTCTGCCTTTAGTCACATGGCAAGGCACATTGTGGCATCTCTTGGTCTCTTCCTTCTCTTCCAGATTCCATTGATATTCAGCTTCTGGTTGCTCCCTCTTTGGCTTTCCTTTCTTCTGTCTGAATTTCACTCTCTTAAAAAGGTTTCCAGTGATAGAATTAAGCCCCTTCTTGATTGTGGTGGGACACAGCTTAACTGAAGTAAACTTATCAAATGTTCTTAACTAAAATGACTTTATACCCACAGGAATGGATTAAATTTAAGAATGTTTTTTTATGGAGTGCATACAGCTCCAATCCACCACGTTCCTCTCTCTCTCTCAACCCCAAAAAGACATGTTCTTTCTATATACAAAATACATTCATTCCATCACAATATCCCAAAAGCCTTAAGTCACTCCAGAAGCAATGCTTAGTACAAAGACTCATCAAGATCGGTCATAGGTATTGTCTGTTCTGGGGCACAATTCCCCTCAGTCCATGGACTTGTGAAACCTAGAGAACAATTCATCTGCTTCCAAAATACAGTTGAGGGACAGGCATAGGATAAACATTTTGATTCCTAGAGGGAGAAATTGGAAGGAAAACACAGTCTCAAACAATTCCAAAACTCAGCAGGGCTTACTCCATTAGATGTCAAGGTCTGAGAGTTATCTGTGGAACAATGTTTTATCCTCCAGAACTGATGAAGCAGCAACCCCACCCCTTCCATGTACTTGCCCAGCAGCTATGCTCTACCCAAACAATGGGGTGAAGGTTCCACCCTCTCCAAGCATCAGGATGGATGCCAAGCTCTCTGCAAACGCTGGGGGACAGGCTCCACTCTCTCAGTACATTGGGGTGACAGCTGGGCTCTCTGAAATTGCTGGGGCATAAGCTCCACCCTCTCCAAGCACTGGGGTAAGGAACCCTTCCTGAACAACTGGGCAGAGGGCCTGCCTTCTTGAAGTGCTGGTGCAGACTCACACTTTCCACACACGTTGGTAGGCCTGCTCTCTTGGCCTGAGAAGATGTCTTCAGTGTAGACTGGAGCTTCCATATTTCTGCCCTTGAAGACATTTTCCTTTCAATTTGTCCCTTCTCTGTCCCTTTTAATCTAGGATGGCAGTAGTACCATCATACAAATTACACATAAAAAATTTGTTGTTTGTTCATGTGGTACATGGTGGTCCAAAACATCAAACAGTATGACTTTCTACAGATCTCTCCAGAAAAACTACACCTGCAGTCCTATCTTTCATGGAAATTGCTGACTGGTTCCTTGTTCAGTTAAACCCTCACATTGAGCACTATTCTTTGGGGACTCACTTTCTGGAAACTCAGAATTTTCCAAACTGTAAATTTCTGGTTTATTTTTGCCCAGGAGTTCAGTTCTCAGCTTATCCCTTTCCTCTCTCATTTTACTATAAGTTGCAGAGAACCAGGCTGAACTTCTGAATTTAGATTGGAGATCTCCTTAGTTAAATACTCAAGTTCATCACTCTAAAGTTCTGCCTTCTATGCACATCAGAACTCAATTTTGCCAAGGTATCTACCACTTCAAACAAGAATCAACTTTCTTCTAATTTCCAATAACACGTTAATCATCCTGTCCAAGGCCTCATCAGAAGTACATTTAGCATCCATATTTCTACAGTCTCTGCAAACCAATCTAGGCCTTTTTTCTCAGGCACCTCACAGTTCTTTCAGCCTCTACCCATTACCCAATTCCAAAGCTGTTTCCACATTTTTATGTACTGTAGCAGCACCCCATTCTCCTGGTAAGAAAATCTGTTTTGGTTTCCTAGTCTGTGCAAGAAAATACCATGAAATTGATCAACTTAAACAATGGGAAAGTATAAGCCTATATTTTGAGACTAAAAGAAAGCATGAATCAAGTATTCACCAAGGTGATGGTTCCACAAGACTGGAGTTCTGGGGCTGACTATCAGCAAACCTTGGTCCTTAGTTTATCAAATGGCAAGGCAGGTGGCTTCTCCTCATCTCTCCCTTCTTTTCCAGGTTCCACTGAGGTTCACCTTCTGCCTGTTCCATCTGTGGCTTTATTTTCTTCCTTCTGAATTTTGTTCTCTTATAAAGGATTGCGATTCATCCTGATTGAGGTGGGCCTCACCTTAACGGAAATAACCTCATCATCTAAAGGTTCTACTTACAATAGGTGTATACCCACAGGAGTGGATTAAATTTAAGAACATGTTTTTGTTGTTGTTGTTGTTTTTTTTTGTTTTTTGTTTTTTGTTTTTCCTGGGGTACATACAGATTCAATCCACCACAAGGTATTATCCATTAACCATTTCAACCTGTATAGAATGAAAACATGAATGTTCAACAGTGTCAGGGGAAGCCGGAAGATGTCATGTGGAAGAGACAAGAAACAAGTGCTTTTCCTCTGATAGGTAAACTCTCCAGACAAGGGCATTATTTCTGGCTCATTGATTAGATTTGAATTCTGAGGACAAACATTTGTACTAGATTTTCAAAACAGAAGCATTTACATTTCCCCAACAGCAGAAAAAACCTATGGATTAACTGATTGCAGCAGTTGCACTAAGTACCATATACATAGTTATACAGTTTTGCCATACCTCTTTAGAACTGGTCATCACAGGTTAAACGAGGAATAGGTGAGACAAGTGTAATTTCAGCGATCCCTACCCTATTCTGAAAAGTATTATGGAACTATGTTGGCACAAACCATGAAATAACCATGTTTAGTATTCTGGATGCCTAATAAAATCCTTGGCTCCTGCCACACAGAACATGACCAAAGAGCAATTAAAAAGGTGTCATTTGAGATAAGCACATAAGTTTGTCACTTATTTAAAAAAATAGTTTTACTTGCACACACACCAAATCCACCTAACAAAAGCTCCTCCTTTCACTCCTGCCTGACCCATCCCCTGCTAACCTCCAAATCTATTAACTGTCTTTGTGGATTTGCTATTTCAGGACGTCTCTTATAAGTGACATCATACAATATTTGTCCTTACACATCTTTCTTGTTTCACTGAACATAATGTTTCCAAGGTTCTTCCATTTTGCAGCATGTCTCAGGACTTCATTCATTCTTATGGCTGAATAATATTCCATTGTTTTATGCACGTCTTTTCATTCATTTGTCAGTGGACATGGACTTTTTCCACATTTTGGCTTTTGTGAATGATGCTGCTGTAAACATCGGTGTAAAAGTGTCTGTTTGAGATCTTCTTTTTACTTCCTTAGGCATATGTATACCTAGAAGTGGAATTGCAAATTCATAGAGTAATTCTATATTTAATTTTTTTGAGGAACCACCATATTGCTTTCCATAATGGCGGCATGATTTTACATTCAACAATGAACTGGAGTTCCACTTTCTCCACAACCTCTCCAACGCTTGTTATTTTTCTGGTTTTTAAATGATAGATGTGAAAGGGGACATCGTGGCATGGCCTGCCATCTCACCCTGGGACCCACAATTGCATCCCATGCTCAGGAACAGATGTGTCAGCCTGGTGAAATAAAACATAATCCCCCTAATAGAAAAGGGGACTAAGGGTACATTCCTTCCCATACTGTCCTCAGCATAGGTAAATATTCTTTTAAATCTACCTGATTTTGGTGAGCATATTTTATGACATCTGACTCACACCTCAGGGGTATAGCTGTCCCTTGCAGAGAAGATGCAGGGTTTCTCCATTATGGCACACACACACAAAAGCAAATACATCTTTAATAAAACTTTAAAACCATAAAGTGGGGAGTGGGGGTGGGTCATGAAAGTTCTGTCTTCCTGAGAATTGACCCTTGGGAAAAAAATAGAAGTTAGATTAGGAGTTAATTTTGAAAACAAGGATAGAAAGAATAAATCATCCAGGAAGAGGCAACAGCCTGTGGGAAAAACTAGAGGGGAGGGACTCTGAAATGTGGCTTGCCTAAGGAGCATCTCTCCAAGGGAGATGCCACTGGAGAGGTAGAGAGAGGTCAAGTTCTGAGGGCCTTTGTAAACCCAGTGAAAGAGTTTACCTTCAAAGTAAGAGCAGTGAGACGCCACAAGAGGAATTTTAAGGAAGGACTGGACATGTTCCCAGAATAGGGTGCTGAGAACCTGTCATCGTATGCTGTCATCATTTTGGAGCAGGAATGAAATACAGCCTTTGATTCCAGCCTGTTGTTGCTTCCAGAAATGTGTATTACAGGATAGTTGATATGCTATTAAAAGTCCACCTGCCTGGGTTCAGATCATAACTCCACACTGTGTTACCACATTGTGTTTCCATGGGGAAGTCACTTAATTCAGTGTTTCTCAACTTTGGTTTCATTAAAACTATCTTGAAGGCATTAAAAAATACCGATGCTTCGAGTCCATAAACTCTAAGCCCTACTGGTAGTTGTAAAATATCTCCAGGTGTTTCTAATGTTTGTCCAAGACAGAACAATTGACTAAATAACTCAGTACCTCAGTGTCTTCATTTTTGAAAAATTGGGTGATAATAATAATACCTAAATCCTGGAGATGCTATGAGATAATGAAATAAAATGGTGTTTTGAAGCACTTGGCATACACTTAGGCATGTATTAAGGGTTAAATGAAAGTTAGCTACTAGCATAATCATTTACTGCAGACATTTCCATTGTTACAAAGCCTCGTACACATAACAAATCTATGGGAAAATTTTTTTTCTCCTGTTCCCATTCACGTACTTTAGCATGTGATGGTTCATTTCCTTCAACTGGATATAGAAGCCCTCTGGTTTCATAGGTCATGAGGTTTCTTTGCTTTCTGCCTGTATATGCTCTAGATGTTTGTCTGCACCACTTTCTCCAATGCTGTGTCCTCAAAATCCAATATGTATTGCTCTTTCTCATTCTTTCTTGGATACAGATTCCTTTTCTACTCCCTCCATTATCCCTCATCTGAGTCAGTTTTATCTATTTCCATCAACCTTAAAGAAACAAACAAAAAACAAATCTACCAATGAAAAAAATTATTTGGTGGTATGAGAGAAATTTCAATGCAAGTGTAGTGGAATTTAGAAATTCCAACTATAGTGATATTCATGTAATGCTCTTCTTTAAAACACAAAACAATTGTGCAGTACAGAATAATTTTGAAGTGAAAGCATTAAGTGATATCACTGCATTCTCTATAGCAGTTTCTACATAGGAAACTGTACACTGTCCTTTGTCTGATTCTACCTTCCTTCCCCCACCATTCTTGACTATTTAAGTGATATATAATTTTGGACTTAGTGGTCTGAGTAGAGTGTGAATCACATCAGGCTGCATTTTCCTTCCTGACTTTGGTTCCTGTATTGATTCATTGTTAAGAGGTTCTAATTCAGTCCATAATATACTATGATCTATTATTCCCTCAGCACTTGAGTATAATTTATTTTCTATTAATTATTTTATAATTCCTCAAATATTCTCCAGTTAAAATATATATGTCTAAATGGTAACTTTTTGAGGGTGGAAATGGTGATTTCATGTTGCTTTTGGTCTGATTGATTCAGTCTCAGCAGAAACACTGTTTCAGAGCACATACAAGATCTTTGCTTAATTTGTTCTTTGTTGTTAAGAGTTTCTTTTTTTTTTTTTTTAACAATGTTGACGATGTCATTTCAAAGACATAAAAGATACCAGCACAATACAAATTAATGTGACCAGATCTTCACTTTGGTTCAGTACTCTCTTTTGTCACCTCAGTCCTGTATGATGAGTTATGGTTCCCTTCAGTACAATACTTATCTATAAACATGACTGACCAATTGTTTTCTCAGATGAAATCTTGATGAAAAATAAAGAAAAAATAATACTATGTTATTACTTAACACAGTAATAGATGTATACATACATACATATATATGTAACTATTAAATCTTTTGATTTTCTAATAAATCTTTGATGTACATTAGATTTATTTTACTAAATGAGCATTACAAATGCAATATAGAAATGGAGGAAGAGGTAAATGAAGTTGAAAGTTTTGGCAGAGGCATTTACCAATGCAACAAGATATGAACTTGAGCATGTCTTTGAAAATTATATACAAATGTGCACTGGACTTAATTGTAACCATTTTTTTCCACTCTGCTTAGGAAAAAGATGGGGCTGCAGTTTTTCCAGTAATGCTATCTAACAGGAGCAGCCAAATTAACTGGCTCTAGCTTTCACAATTATGCCATGGTTTTCTAATGTAGAAACATCCCAAGTATAGTTAACATTTACTTGAACTAAGTATTTGCTGCATTGTACTGCAGGCACCACAGCATTGCTTTGGGAGATCTTTGAAGGAGAAGATGCTTTTTTTTTTTTTTTTCCCCCTCTAAAGTACTGTACTAGATTCAGTGGACTTACTTTTGAGTTTTAAATACAAGTTGGCTGAATCTAGTTTGAACTCAATGGCTTGGGGAATTGAAGTGGAAAGAACTGTTTCCACTTTCTAGGACATTGAAGTATTCCCATCAAACAGCTTCTAAACACATGGCTCAGAAAACATTGCAGTGACCTATTAAAGAGGCCAAGTAAGAGATAATGAATTAACATTTGAAAAAACATTTCAGTTCTAGGCACTTCACAGTTTCTATTTAATGTAAATCTAATAATGACTTTGCCAAGATTTTTTCCTAGTGACTTAATTTTTTAAAAAATCACCCAAGAAATACCATGTTTTTTCCTTTCTTTCTTTCTGATTAACACTTAACTTTTAATAAATTCATAAAATCAGAATGCAAAACTTTTCTCTTGGTCTCCTCTACCAACTATTTTGAAACACTGACTAAAATGGATGGATGCTCTTTGCTCTTTGCATCCAAAAGTAGTATCACAAAATTGTAGAATGTTGGTGTTGAAAAGACACCTTGGAGATCATTTGATCTGAAACTCAAACTTTACATGTGAGGAGAGTGAAAGCCCAGCCCCAATTTGCTCACAATAAGTTCTAAATCTAGTAGCAAAGCCAATAAGTACAAAGAACCAGAATCAAAACCTAGGTCTCTTAGCTCTTGGCTTGGTGTTTTTCTCTACTGCATTATGAGTAATCCTACAACTGAAGAGTTATTTTAGCCTTCTTTTTATATTCCAGTATAAGTTTGAAGATAGCTGCTCCATTTAATTAAGTTATAACTTTCCTTAAAATAATGAGCCAACTATAACTTTCTGCTAGGGAATTTAAATGGGAGTGCTGAATCGGGCTCTGGGTCCTTATGTGCTTCTCAATTAAAGTAACATAATTGTTATGAAATCTTGCTGTTTTTACCAGGCTGAAAATTGACTGGAGTTGATTTGAATGTTTTCCATGTAAGCATTGTTTCCTTTGGCCAATTGATATTTAATTGTTGCCACTTTGCTTATCAATTTCATTGCCCTAAAATGCCCAAATATACGTAAAAAGTGTTGAGTTGATGGTATAAAAAGAAAGAGTTTTCTGTTACAAAGGAAAATAGACCTAAAATACTCTATCTCTGCAGAAGCTAAATCAGGACTATGAGAAATTATTTCATTTTTATGTCCAAATACATTCACCTTCCAACACTTTTGTCATTTTAGTAGAGAACAAATTTTTATTCATTTTCTCTATGGATACTAAATTGCCTTTGATAAAACAAATATTCTCACTGTGCAAAATTGAAAATTGCGAATTTCTGGCTTACATGGATTTCTTAGAACATTGGATGTTTTTTTCCTTCCATGAGCAGTAACATTGTAAATTGAGCTGTTAAACTGATTCATGCTTGGATCAGCAAAAAAGGGCAGTAAGTGGCACTGAATCTTTCATAAATTCTGCAGAAAAGATTTCAGTCTGTGCTTACCCTTACCCCTGCTATTTTGTGTCATAATGCATCATTACATACTGATGTTCACTTCTGTGCAAGTCAGCAAAAAAGGGATTACATAGTGCATGTTGGCCCTTTTCCATGAATTAACTGTGTCACTTTTGATTTGTTATGTTATTGCGTCGTGTTTCAGGATTTTTTAACATTAGCAGCTGCGGCACAAATATACATAGTCATCCTCAGAAGTTTGCTATTTTGTAATTTGCATCTTAAACATCTTAAACATTTTCAATGTTTTTATTCTGATAACATCAATTTAAAATAATATAAAACCAATGCTTGAAAGGGGGAAAATCAATTCTGTGTGATCTAAAGAGTGTGCTCTGTGTGGTTATCTCTTTGCCAAAACGGTGATAGAGAGGAGTTAGTTTATGGATTCAATTATAAAATGAAAATTTTTAAAAAATAGTTGGCTATGAAATGGCCTCAGGTAGTACACAGTCTAATAATCCTTCCTATTTATAACTTTGTTCTCTAACATCTAGATCCTAAGATTATTTTACATTTTCCCTGAATAACTACAGTGATGAAGAATTCATTGCTATTGTGGGCAGTTCTGATGATCAGATTATTTCCCATATTTACTCAGGTATTCTACATGTAATTCTATTCACTATTCTCACCTTGGAATACCAAAAGAACCAGTAATACACTTACTACCATATATTTACCTAAGATCCTCTGGGTAACTTGTATAGTATTATAATAGGCACAATCCTCAAGAAAAAAAAATATGGTTCTCCTACTTAAAATAAAATTGAAGAGAGTTAAGTCCTTGTTCTAGATTATGCTTTGGCTTAAGGCAATGTTGTAGCTGGCTTGATCTTCTATACAGTCCATTCAAACTTATCCATATCAGCAATAAGGTGGTTTTGCTTTCTTATCATTCATGTGTTCACTGGAGTAGCACCTTTTAATTTCTTTCAAGAGCTTTTTCTTTGCATTCCCAACTTGGCTATTTATTTATGGATTCAATTATAAAATACAAATTTTTAAAAAATAGTTGGCTATGAAAGGGCCTCAGGTAGTACATAGTCTAATAATCCTTCCTATTTATAACTTTGTTCTCTAACATCTAGATCCTGTGATTATTTTACATTTTCCCTGAATAACTACAGTGATGAAGAATTCATTGCTATTGTGGGCAGTTCTGATGATCAGACTATTTCCCATATTTACTCAGGTATTCTACATGTAATTCTATTCACTAGCTTTCAGCCTATCTTGGCTTTTGACATGTCTTCCTCACTAAGCTCAATCATCTCTAGCTTTTGATTTAAGTGAGAGACATGCAATTCTTCCTTTCACTTGAACATGGAGGCCTCTGTAGGGTTACTGATTGGCCTAATTTAAATATTGTTGTGACTCAGGGAATATGAAGACCTGAGGAGAGGGAAGGACATGGGGAATGGCCAGCTGGTGGAGCAGTCAGAATGCAAACATTCATTGATGAAGTTCACCATCTTATATGAGTGTAGTTTGTGATGTCCCAAAATAATTACAATCACGATAATAACATGAAAGATTACTGATCCCTGATAACTTTAGCAGATATAATAATAATGAAAAAGTTTGAAATATTGTGAGAATTACCAAATTACCATGAAGTGAGCACATGTTGTTGGAAAAATGACAACGATGGACTTGCTCGATGCAGTGTTGCCACAAACCTTTCATTTGTACAAAATGCCATATCTGTGAAGAGGAATACAATGAAGCACAGTGAAAGAAGATACACTTGTACTGTATTTGAAATGCTTAGCTTGCCAGAGCTACTATGACAAATAGGACACAGTGGGTTTGCTTAAACAACAAACATTTAATTTTTCATGGTTTTGAAGACTAAAATTCTAAACTCAAGGTGTTCTCAAGGTCAGGTTTTCTCTTAGGAACAGTAGCATTCTGTTGATGGCAGTCTTCCACCTCATGGCAGTCTCTCTCCCCTTATGTCTGTTCTGGTTTCTGCTGATGTCTGACTTCTCTGTGTCCACATTTCTGCTCTTTATAAGGCCTCCAGTCATATGGATTAAGGCCCCCCCCAGTTCAGTTAGGCCCCACCACAATAACTATCATTGAAGACCCTGTCCACAAATGAATCTACACTTACCCAATAATGATATCTTCAAATGTTTTATTTACAAGTGTGTTCACACCCATGGTTATGTGTTAAGACTTGGACATGTTTTTGTAGGGTAAAGGATTTGATACACAGCACATAATTATATAAGCATAATATAATTGCTCACTAATGTTATCTACTATTTATTTAATTATTTTACTTTTTATTATGGAAACTTAAGATATATGTAAAAACAAACTGGTATAATAAAGTGCCATCCACAATTACTCATCCTCAATAATTACCAACTGGAAGATTTCTTCATTCACATACTTATTCACATCCTTCTGGCTAATTTATATTTATATAAATTTATTAATAAATATTCCTATATGATTTTCTAGAGGATAAGATTTCTAAAGTAAAAAAGAAAACCACGCTATTACCACACCTAAAAATTAATAATTCCTTAGATCATCTGATATTGAATCAACTGAAATATCCAATTATCTCATAAATAACAGTTAATTGTAGAAAACAAAACCCTTTTCTCTCTCCTTCCCTCTCTCCTCCGTCTCTCCTCCGTTCCTCTTTCTCTGTCTCTATCTCTGTTTCTCTTTCCATTTTCTCTCTCTCACCCTGTTACTCAACTTAGTTCCTTTGTGTGAAGTTGAAATCAGTTACTGTCTGATGGAGGATGCTACGGACAATCAGTCATATAGAGAAGGAAGCAATGCTTACTGTGGTTTCTAAGTGATCTCTCAAATTGCCAGTGGGAAATTAAAGGTGAAAAAATGCAAAAATGCCAAACCATTTGTTACTAAAAGCTGAAATAATTTCAAGGTACATATCAAGACTATATAAGGAAAGGAAATCTTCACAAATGTGCTTTTTTTTCTCAGTAGTCTTCACAGCAGGACTAATGCATTCAGTAGATGTTAAATCACATACTTAGAAAAAATCAGATTGAAATGGGAAACAATTTTTTAACATATTTGAATCCACTTGCAGGACTAATGTAGACACTCTCCAGAACCTTTGTATATCAATTCAACTATTAATGGGAGTTGACATGTCATCATTCATGTTGGTTCATTGCAGTGGTGCTGACTGTGTCAGCCACACCAGGGAAATATGGAGAGAACCAGTGATTTAGGAGTAGTTTTGCCTGAATAACCTTTCACAGTCTTTCATAAAGTTATGATTCAATGCAAATATGTGAATTTCTGATTAAAAAAGGCTTTCAACAGTGTGAAATCTGCATTAAATCAGGAAGGAAAATATTTCATCTTTGATAATAAAGCTACCAGAGGTGCACAATACTTGGTATGTGGGAATGTTCAGTAAGTGTGTGTTGAATGAACAGATGAATTCAGTGAATGAAGAGGTAGATGACTGGTATGAAAGCAATACACGTCACATGATTAAAATTTATTGTTGTGCTTGACCATACAGCCAATTAGATTTAATGCACCTACATAGTTACTGTGATATTTTATTATCCTATGGTTGTTCAACTAAAGAAAAAAAAAATGTCATTTGGTAATTTTCATGACTAGGTAAGGGTTTTTGAATATTTGGCACTTACGGATATTTTTGGAAACCCTGATCAGAGCTATCAGATGTATATGATGTATTGTCCTATGGTCAACTTGATTATGCTGGGAACTATAGATCCCAGGAGGCTCTTCAGTTTCAAGTACCAAGTTAGAACTGACGAAGACTTGAAAGGCAGAAGTGAGAAAAATAAGCATTATATTTGGGGCAGGCATATTGTCTTGGAGAGGTAGATAGAGAGGTGCAGGTGTTTTCCAATTTGTCCTTGTTTTTCTCTTCTCTGTATCCAGATCTGCTTCTGACTGCTGACCATGCTAACCAACAGCAGCACCAATCCCACACCCAGATGTTTTGCTGCAAACACAAAGAAGCCACGGAAAATCAAGAGCCAAGAGCCTTCCATAGGCTTTTACACCAGCTGCCCTCTCTGGCTGTTGGCTGTAACCAGCTTCTGTATTTCCCTGCAAATTCCAAACATTCCTTTCCTACTTCTCCAACTCCTCATTTTGAATCTTCATTTTTAATATGATTTCTCAGTGATTCTTAAATACAATAACGGTTGGGGGTCTTTGTTTTAAGTAAGTGTCCCTGACAACTTAATATCTGTATCTGCATATCTTTCCTTTAATTAAAAGGACCAGACCTATGAAAAATAATGTAGTAGATAGGGTTTGCCTTTGTGTTACCAATATTATCAATCTTTTTCCTTCTCCCTCTCCATTCCTTATGACCCTGAGACATGTACTCCTGTTACTCTCACTAGTTTTCTGTAGTCACTGATATTTCAAGGTGAATTTAAGTCAATGAATTGCCTTTGCCTTAATTATTTACTATATAAAAGTATTCTTTTCATAACAGGATTAATGGTGTGTTTTCCTGTTAAAGAAATTCCAGCCATCATTGAGCCAGTGAGAAGAGATATCACCCCTTATGTTATCCCTATGAGCTTGTATAATATATTCAACCATTATAACATACATTACATTTTCTTCTGGAAGTTTTATGGGCCCCAGAAAAGATCATGTTCTTAAAGCTAATCCATTCCTGTGGGTGGAAACTTTGACTTGGTTATTTCAGTTGAGGCATGCCCCAGTTGGGTCTTAATCCTTTTACTGGAGTTCTTTATAAGAGGATGAGAAACAGAGAGAAAAACACAGAAGCTGAGAGAGAAGAACACACAGAAGCTGAGAGAGAAAGCTGCAGAAAACAGAGACGAAGCCACTGAATCCAGAGGTTGGAAGTAATGAAACCTGGAAGAGAAGGGAAAGTCCAACAGATGCCATGTGCCCTGCCATCTGACAGAGGAGTCCAGATATCTGGTGATGCCTTGATTTGTACATTTTCTTGGCCTCAGAACTGTAAGCTTGTAAGCTAATGAATCCCCATTGTCTAAAACCAGTCCATTTCCAGTATATTGTATTTTGGCAGCTGTAGTGAACCAAAACAATATATAGGCTCCCTTATATGCTATATATAGAGAAAAATTACCCATAGAAACCTTGACTATTGAAACAGCCCTTTTAATTGTATTTTAGAGTATTCCATATTGTACTTGACAGCTATCCCTACTATGTTCCCCCAACTTCTTCTGCTCTCCTTTGCCTCTTCTTACAAAAAAGTTTCCCCTAATTCCAAAAGGACTATTGGTATCTCAAAATTCCTTTGAAATAATCAGCTGTACTCCTGAAGTAATGAAGTTCAGAAGAAGAGAGTGTTGTTGGCAGGAACTCGATCCTTCTTGCCAATTTCAGGGAAGAATATTTTTCTTTGACCCAGTAATGTTGTTCTTAATCCTCATTGCTTTTGTTTTTGTTTGTTTGTTTGTTTGGCTTTGGTCTCAAAGGGAACAAAAGGAAGATCCTGCTTCTGGTATAATTTTTGAATATCCATTATTTAAGACACCAATAATTTATTCTCACTCATGAGTCTCCAGGTTGGCTTAGGGTCAAGCAGTTGGAGGGCTGGGTTCAAGCTTTACAGGGCTATTTGCCATTTAGTCATGGCTTTTGTTGTCAGTAATGTTATGCTTAATATTTATCATTAATTTCTATGCAATTTCTTATTGTAATGCTGCAACCTCACATAAACAAAATGCTTCTATAAGTATTTTACCAACTTTTGCAACACTAAAATTTTGAACATGATAACTTATTTAGTTATTTAAACTACTAAAGAGAATAAGTGAAATTCATTTCAAGAGTTATTTATATTTATTTTCAGAATTGCAACACACTACCTCAATATTCAAAATTATAAAAACAAAACTTTAGTTTTGTAGTGATTTGAAGAATCATAATGATGGACAAATTGATAACATTATTTTACCTTATTATGAAAAAACAGAGAATATGCAATATTCCAATAATTTGTTGAGGATAACTAGAAACCGGATTTGAAGTAAAAGTAGGTTATCATACAGATTTGAATATGAAATTGAAACTTCACTAATACTATTTTAGAACAATTTCAGTTGTGTTGAAATATTGCATATTATAATAATGCAGGGAGTGTTGGAATTAATATAAACTAAATTAGCACCCAGTGTGATTTAACAATAGCATAATGATTCAGAATAAATAGAGGTAAATAGGGGAATATAGTTTTTGAAGAGCAAAATTTTGATGAGCGTGTATATTTAATCATTCATTCACTTTTTCCTTTAATACATATTGTCTGATTCCTATTTTTTTCTAGTCACTGTTCTAGGCATATAGGATCTGTAACAACAGCAAAGCTAAGATTGAAAGCTTCACGGTATTTTTTATTTGGGAACGGTAGAGAATAAATAAGTAAATAATAAAATAATATCAGCCACTGGAAATTGCCTTGAAACATTAAGTTCTGGTATGCAAAATTGAGAAATGGATTTTTACACTGAATTATTTTAGTAACTAAAAAAGTAGGTACTTATATGCTAATATTTTTGTTATTATATTGAATTACAAGCAAACACATCTTCTAAATATAGCAATAATTTCCCTGCAACAGGCATGGGCTTTATAAATGACAGCCTATAGGTCTTATATATATTTCATCTGGCAAATTTAAGTATTTCCATTTCTTAAAACAGGCAACAATTATAATTCAAATGGTGCATCAGATAGAATGTACAATATTGTTGTCAACCTTATGTAATAAATAACTACATTTTCAGGAAATTAGGTAATTTCAACTGTTCTATATGATACAGATATCTGTGAGGATGGAGGGGATGGAAAGAGTGGGAATAGAGGAAAGAAAGTGCCTTGAGTTTTACAGTATTTAAGTGTCTGATCTTTCTTAGCCCCATTAACTCGTTAAACATGGTGAGAGCTGAGACCTAAGAACATTTGGTTTCTTGAAATTGAAAATATCTTATGCAAAATCATTTTCTTACTTTGTAAATAAATATATTTATGCATGTTCTGTGTTTGAAAAGAAGCAACAGAATTTGTATGGGCTAAAAAAATTATTAACAGGTCGTACATGCAATAAATGTAATTAGAATTGAAAGATACAGCAAGACAACCTGTATAGTTAATGCCCATTGACTATTTCTCAAGTGTCATGATGTGGGAAAAGTAGACCTCAAATTATCGTCACCATCTTGATTTTACCACAAAAGCTATGTGAAAAAATCAAATTAATTCAGATTTAAAGCAAACATCCCATTTCATATTATAAGAAATAAACTTTCCAAACAAATTATCAAGTCTGTTCAGTTACAAAAATAGGTTTTTTGCTTGTGCATAAAATTTTGATGGAATAGTATCATTTAATGAATTGTTCTTTAAATGCCTGCCTCTGGCAAGGAACAGCTTAAACACAAAGGATAAAATGAAGCCTTAATATGTGTCACTAGTCAAGTATGTACACATGTAGGCTGTTTTTTATAAGAGCTAGTATAAACAGTTTGTTGCCTTAGGAAGAAAGCAATCTAACCTAAGTTAACATGAATTGCTACAATGTCATCAACAAACCTGTCTTGTCTCCCGAAGATTCCTAACTGGAACCCAAAGGTTCAGGTCACCCAAGAGTTATGCTGTAGATGTACAGATTTAATCTTTTAAATCCATTTAAACAGCAGGAATTGTTCTTTTGTTTTCCCAAACACATTTGCCCTTTATGGTTGGCTTGTAGTGATTTAAATATTTTTGGAGAGAGGAAAGGGGTAGAAAACAGGAAATGAAGGCTCTTACTCAGCTTCTGTTTAACATCAGAATTTCATAAAAGTAAAAATTAAATTGAACAATGCTTTGTCTTTTTATTATAATTTGCAGGATGGCCTCCTAAATTGTTATTTTATTTTCTCAAATGCCTTGTGTTTGTATAATCATAACTTGCAGCACCCTATACATCATCCACATAACACATCAATTTAATGGGGAATTCCCTTAATTCTTATTTTTTTAAAAAACTGTTTTTGTTGAGGTTATTAATGGAAATTTTAACAGAATATTAGAATCTAAGGGGCATATAGGATAGCTAGAATTAATCTCAGAATCATTTTTGCCAAATAGATATGTATTTAACCATGTCAGAAAAAAAGTCAATTTTTTGCTTCAAACATAAAAGGAATTAAAAAATAATAAATAAAAATAACACTCATATATTGCATCTCTTAGCCAGTATGCAGTAATGGTTTAAATTTGTTTTAAGAAGATTTTACAAATTCTCTCAGTAACCCAGATAGTAGTCAACAATTCATGGTGAATGGAATCATTCCTTATTCTTGCATTCACCTTCTGTGTAATACACAATCAAGATTTTTAAACCATTCTCCAGGAAATCTGATCTCCATGTACATTCTTCAAAGGGAACTCGACCAATTGAATCACACTAGCTTGATCAATTTGGCTTTTTCTCACAATTTAATCCTGATTCTTTAGCTGAAATAATTTCTCCAGTTACTAATCCTGGTGCCAAATCTATCCTGTGTTCAGGACATTTTATTATGTTCTCCATTGCATCTCCTTTCCTTTCCTCATCCAGACAAATGTCCTCCACTACTCTGTCTGCACTTAGTTTAGGTATCAAAAATATTCGAAAATAAATTTGGTTGTTTCCTATTTGCATTCTTTGTTGCATTTAATCTTATTATATGTTTAATGTGGATCAAGTACATGTTTTCTCCCAATGATAT
Organism: Choloepus didactylus; assembly: GCF_015220235.1. Lineage (NCBI taxonomy): Eukaryota > Metazoa > Chordata > Mammalia > Pilosa > Megalonychidae > Choloepus > Choloepus didactylus. Next base: position 34,815,803 of record NC_051309.1, read on the forward strand.
AAACATGCATCCTGCCTGAACCAGAATTTACTTGTTTGAATTAATCCTTCCTTCTCACAGTCATTGCATAACATTGCCTTATGTTTTTATAATGCTCTAAAAAAGTATACATAAATGATTAAATAATTGAATTAATGTGTAAATGAATTAATGAATATTAAAACAGCTAAAAGTCCAGTATTATTTTAAAATGTAATTTAAACTAAAATATCATTGGTAAGCTTATAAATTTATGTACTTAGTACATTAAAATTGTGCAATGAATTCTAACATAAGACTGAGATTCAGATTTATTAAATTCTGTCTCATGGTATTTCAATTGTTTGCATTATTGCTAATAATGAATTGATGATTCCTTTGAATCTTGTTAAACTTATCTGTTCTGTAGAAGACCAAATGTTGTTTATATAACTGTCATCATCAAAAATTATGTTTTCAGTATCTGATATATTCCCTAAACCTGATAATGATATTAATGAGGGATGGTATTGTATGGTTTATCTATCCGTATGTCCGTCTCTCTACTTATCTATCAATTTATCAATAGCTTATATTTCCTTTGCAGAACAGATGAGCTGATTCAGAAAGAAGTCCTTCTGTGGGTACTTTCACAACAAACCACAATATATAATTTTTTCTTCTCTCTTTTTTCATCTCTGAACCCTAGGAAAGATGGCTACTAAATTGACAAGATGTGCACTTTAAGGATCAAGATATAACTAAGCTGGATTATATTTCCCTAGGGAGTGCTTTGATCATACAATTTGATTACCTTTCAACTTGAATCTCCTGATTCACATGTTATCTACATTAATCTTTCTTGATGGACAGTTCATTTGGCCTTAATTTCATTGTTTGCACTGCCAAAATCATGTACTTAAATATTTCACTGCTTTTAGTTTAAAGTTATTGATGATATTTTGAAAAATCTTAGAACTCTATTCTTTTCCTCTTACCAATTATTTGAAATTGCCTCATTTTAAGGTTTATAAATCCAAATATTTGTACTAATTAATCAATTCTACAGTCAACAGCCCTGTTACATTCCAAAAATATTCACACCATGTTTAATCTTGAGGACCATGAATTATTCTTTCAACTGTTATTTCTGAGTAATAACTAGTGTTTGTGCCCTTTGGTTGCAGCTATTCCTTTTTAGATTTTATTTTTTAATTATATGATTGTATAATAATTTATGAAATTTCAGAGAGCTCCTAAATTGTTTTCTTTTTTTTTCCTTTCTTAAAGTCATATGAAATACAATAACTAGGCATATAAAAATCTACCTAACATACTATTATTCTATTCCAGGTTTTGCAAATACTTGTTATTCAGATAATCTGGGTTCTAAACTGCAGTTACATCAAGTGCACTGAGAGCTAGAGACTAACATGCCTTTTGTCTATATTGTTTCCTCAAAGCCACTGATGGAAGTTTGGAAACTGAAGTAAAACCTACTGTTTGATTTCCATTTTGTTAGAGGAAATAGTTTAATATAGAGAGAGATCACTAAACAAGAGGAAATGTTCTCAGTATATTTACTATTTTCCTATACTCCAAATGCTGTACTCCGAATCTTCACATGCTTCATTTACTTTATGATCATTTTAATGAGATTTAACTTTTCCATGAGAGTTACTATTTAATGGTTAAGAGATATTGTATATGAGCATTATTTTTATTTAAGATTAAGATTTACTTTATTTTTGAAGTAAAAATGTGACCTTATAATACATCTTAAAATTACAGAAAATTTACCAGAAAACAAAATACTAGGTATTTCTTATAAATATTTCTCTTAGTGATTGGCCAAGAAGTAAACACATCACAGAACTGGATTAAGGCCTTAAGAAGACTATACATGACATACATAATATATACGTAAAAACATAGCAAATATTCAAATAGCCTGTTTACAATTGTCTCATCAAAATCTCCTCATCCAAACTTTGTGAAAATCTTGAGAGATAAATGTGCAGGCTTCCACTGAAAGAAATATTAAGATGCAATGTCAAATAGCTCTCTTAAAATACAAGCCAGTTCACCCTCTTAGCACTCTGAAACTTCATTTCCACCAGGTTTCTTGGTTTCACTAAGTGTCAACCAAATGCCATTCTATTTACTTTATTCATTCAATTAATGACAAGATTTTTTTCAAATGTCCCACTGATGTATGCAGATATATAAGTTCACAGCATAATACCATGCTGGATTTAGAAGAGAGTTTTGATAGGATCTCTCCTACCCCTCCTTGTTATAATTGAAGGTATCAATATTCAAGGAAGATTTTCCTCATGTAACACTTTGTTCTTCAATTTCCCAGTGTCCTAGATATCATATCATTACAAACAAAATGAGTGTCCATTATCATATATCAAGCACAGATACCACTCTGGAAATACTTGAGGCTCATGATCTTCAAATATAAAAGTTTTTAAGTTTAACATTTGAGCCAGAAGAGTAGTTGATGAATGAAATTTTGGAGGTACTAGTCTGATAACAAAGGGCCATATTGCCAGAGATATTATAGGCACAACTCTTAAGTTATGAAGTTGAGTGACCAATGCAGAATCCCAGTTCAAGCAACCAACACATTGTATGCATTAGGTATGTTACTTAACTTCTCAGTTTAATCATCTGAAAGATGGAGTGAATAATAACACTTTATAAATTTGTTGTAAGGAAAAAACATGTAAAAACATCTAGCACAGTTTAATGAGAACCTGATAAATGTCAGCTATTATTGACATTTATATTTTATTAAAGAGACTTGCAATACTGTGTGCATACATACTGAAGCTCACATAAGCTTTTATGTTCCTCTTTTTGTCTTGGTTACCAGGAGATCATTATTATTTTAAATTACAGCAATTCAATTAGGTTAGTTTCAGATGCAACTGACTGTTTTTACAACCTGCTAAGTCTTGTGTAAGTCTCCTTTTTATGGAAATAGCATATTCTCAGACCCTAGACAGGTTTTTGCCTTAAGCTGAGCAGGGTTGGTTGGCAGATACCAGGGTGAACAGTAGAAGCTGAAACTGAGGTACATCTTTTGGGAAGAGCCCAAGGTGGGTGAATATAAAATTTTTGGTAGTGATCAAAGTCAAAGCTGAGTAAGCTGAATTTGGCCAAAGGAGCTTGACGTCATACATAATAAAAAATCAAAAAGAGTCAGAAACCCAGTAGACAGTGCATTGCAAAATGAAATCATAAATAGTAGTAAAAAATGTATTTTTTGTTTTTTTTAACATTTACTTGGAATTACACTGGAGGCTTCTTGCTCCTTTTCATTAATTGTCTACTTTTTAGCATATGTATAGGTCAATTTTTATTTAAACATTAATGATTATGTACCAAGGGTCAAATTTATCTTCCCTATCCCTCTGTCTCCTTCATACCTTTCTTTAAGGCCTAGATGTCATCTTTAATTATAAACTTAAATACAAGAATTATAGCTAAGTCTTTTATAATAAAACCTATAGTCTACTTGATTCTCATTGGATAAATAATAAAACAAAAGCAAGTTAACATCATGATACCATTAAAAAAAAAATCTAAAGCAAATTGTTGGCATAATAATAGATGTGTGGCATCAATAACAGTAACACAATATTCTCTAATTGTTAGACCACATAAATGTGAATAGACTCATTTATGAGCACCACATTTTCAACAGACATTACCAAACCAAATAAAGAAAAATAATATGCTTAAAAAGAGTAGGTGTGAGGATCTCATCAGTGTCACATGCCAGTTGCTGAAGTAACTAAGGAAGACTGTATGGGATGCTGGTTAAATATGCAGAGTGATGTATTGCAATGATAAAGAGATGTAGTATATTACAAGGGTTCTAGAGCAAGATAGCTTAGATGAACATTCTAGTGCTACCACTTACTGACTGATTTGAGGCAAGTCACTTTACTGTGTTGTGCATGATTGCTTACTCTGTAAGGTCAGGCAAGTATAGTGCCTAATTTATAGCATTATAAAAGGATTAAATAATTTAATCTATGACTTAATATTTGTAAAGTGCTTGGAAAATGCATGTGACAAAGACTCAGGCCATATTATCTCTAAGTATTCAATGTTTAGTCAATGATGCTATTCTTATGTTAAAAAAATTAACATCTAAATTATATCCTTTTAATACATTATACCGTTGGAGGTTTCCAGACTTGTAGTGTGAATCAGACAGAAATTGTAATAGAGGTTTGACATTTGGTTAAGATTATTTGAATCTCAATCAATAGCCAAGTATAGAGAATTACAGGTTTTCTAGGAACTCTGAAGGGGCAAATGGATTGACTAATAAGGTGAACTAAGACAGAATATCATGGGGCCCTACCAAATGTAAAAACTGGGCATCTGACTCAAGTCAGAAATTCAGAAGAGTTTCATTGGTTCTCAACCCTGACTACTTATAACTTATTCTTAGGGAATTTTTTTAAAAATACCAAACACAAAAGTCTGTTGCTTTCTAGTCCCACCATTCAGAAATTTTGCTTTATTTTTCAGAAGTGAACCTTGTGTTTTAGTGTATTGAGTGTGTGGTTTTACAAATAATTGTATTAGAATTGAAAGCCACTGAAATAATAAAAGAGAAATTCAAATTTAACGGGACACAGAAAATGGGGGAGAGAAGATCAGATTGAAAGCAGAGAGGGAGAGAAGAGACTTGTGGGGGCCCAGGGCCCATGCCTCCTTCCCTCTATAGTGATTTCACATAGTTGCCTACTTGACCTGAACAGATGTTAAAAGTCATCAGACCTCCTCAGGGGAGGAAAACATGTATTGTAAACAAATCATTGAAACTTCTCTCCTCTGATCACTGTTGACAGCAATCTCTACATCCTTGTGTCACTAGACCCTGCTGAAACTCTGTTCTCATACCTTCCTTATAAACCACCATATAAACCCTTACAAACCATCGCCTTGCACCCCCTGCTTTCCTGGATCGCTAACTTCCATCTTTCCCAGCCCACTGCCATGGAACCATAACTCCTGTAAGTCAGTCCAGTCTAACTCTGTGCCTGGCATGTTCTTGTCCTAGGGCTAAGCTGGGTTGTGACAAACATGAGGAAGTGCCCTTTATTTATCTAGTCAGTAAGTATATTTTGAGGCTACTTTGCCAGCAAGCACTCTACTAGTCATTAGAGAGATGATGATATGGAAAAAAATAATAATAAACCATTTTGCTCTGCTCCCATGGGAAAGGAAAATTTTCCAGTAATGGTCACACAGGCAATGGTAAAATGACAACAGAAATAATTTCTATATAAGAGAATAACATGGTACCATAATAACTAGTGGCATAAGGGTTTCAAAGAAGGCTTTTCTAAGGAAATAGATTCTCCATCAACTCTGTTCTCCATCCTAAGAGCAAGGAGAGCCTGTTTAAATCCAGTATTGGGGTAAATAAATTAGAAGGTAACTGTAGGAACTAGATAACATTTAAGAGGTTATTGCCAGATGAGATAACTTGGATGAGAATGTTAGTGTTAGAGAGTCTGAGTAATCAAGAGAATTCAGAAATTTTTATAAGGTGAAGTTTATACACTATTTCCTTTAATGATCTGTATATGGAGGGAAAGGGTCAGGGAATTAGATCTGTTTCCATGCTGTTCATTGAGATTAGAGATCATGAAAAGGGTCAGGTTTAAGGGAGTACATCATTGAATTTTTCATATGAGCATATTCAATGCAAATTGTATTTGAGGAGTATGAATAAATTTGTTTTGTTTGAACTGTGTGGTCATTTGCTATAAATTACTTTAATATAAAGTGTGTGAGATTGATGTACTTTAATCAAGAGTCCACACTCAACAGATTGTTGCTTAAGCATGTCACATCAAGATCAAAATCTACACCAGATGGTTTATTAATTACCAAAAGTGATGTTGAAAGTAACTTTAATTGGCAAAGTGAGTGATGTTCAGGATTTTTTAAAAAGATTGAACAGTTTCCACACTTCTTGCATAAACAAGGTAAAATGATATATCAACCCTAAGAACCATTACTTTGGAGGCTGGGCTTAAGGTCTTATGTTCTGTTGGCCCTTTGTCCCCCCACTTCACAAAGGACATGACAGTAATATATGCTGTTTCTGCCATCAAAAACTTCTGTCTGCCCTGGGGTTCAAGATGCATATCTGAATACCTGATGATAGAGATATACAACAATTTTTGTGCATGATTGCTATTAATATTTTTCACAATTGTCAGAATTTGGTCCAATACTTGCTTTCATTGCTATAAAATATGAGATGCTACTAATATTTTCTTAAAGAACTTAGTAATTGTTGAGTAGCAAGATTGGTTTTGGATGCAGAAATATTTAAAAGAGAGAAGGAAGAGACATTTATATGGCACGTATAGAGCTCATAATAGAAGTGTGGGGTAGATATTTAAAATTCCAAGTCATATGCATGTACGAAACAACTGACCATATGAGTAAAAATGAAGTAAGACAGGGAAGAGATCTGGGGCTATGACTTGTAGAATGTCAGCATTTAAGATCCAGGTGAAAGACTATCAATTTACCAACAATAATTGGAAATAGCAGTGAAAATAAGGAAAAAAAGATAAGGAGAGTGTATAAAAATGTACAAAGGATACACATTTTTGAAAAGACAATATGGGAGGCTCAACAGTATTAATGCTACTGAGCAAACAAATATTATGAGATGAGAAATGTCATTTGAGTTAGTAACCTTAGTGAGAATGAATTTTATGGGATGGTATAGGTAGAAGACAGAATTAGGACAAATAAGGAGTGTATAGGAGTTAATTGGCAGAAGCACATACAGAAAACTGTTTAGCGAAGTATACTCTCAACAGGGAAAGAGAAGAGTGCTACCTAGAGCATGATGTTGAATTTGGGGGGTTACATCCTTTAAGTTTGTTTGTTTTTGATGTTGTTTAATGATAAAGACTTGGTTATGGTAAGAATCTATGTGCAATGGAAAGTTTAAATATGCAGGAAAAAGAAGAGAAATAGAAAGGAGGATATGAAGCACACACAGAAGTGCTGAACTTGATTAGGAGATGAGAGAGCTCTTTTATAATCACCTGCTAGATTGCCTTATTAAAAAACAAAAGTGCTTTTTTCATTGGATTTTCATCTTTCCTGGCCCACCACCGTGGAACCATAACTCCTGTAAGTCCTGTCTAACTTTACCATGCCTCACATGTTCGTGGTGCTAGGGCTAAGTTGCGTTGTGACAAGCAAGAAGCAGTGTCCTTTATTTATCTAGTCAGTAAGTATATTTTGAGGCTACTTTGTCTTATCAAGAGAAACACTTTTATTCCCTTATCAAGAGATCCGTCAGAGTTTTGTGTCTGTTACCTTCAGAGGAGGGTTAAGAGATGTAGGTTCCCAAGGCTCTAAGCAATGGAGCTAACAATGTAGACTGACAAGGGTTAACTCCTTGAGTTTGGAGTGAGTGGGGAAGGATTTTAAAAAGTGGTTGACCATCAGGCATGTTCATGTATTTGAGTAGAGTTGAGATTGGTTTAAGAGAGAGACCTGCTCTCAAGTGCAACCAGCCCTCCCTCTGGAGGTGGTAGAACCTTGGGTGCATGATTGTACTGATGTCTATGAAAGATGGTAAGCAAATATCTTGACTGATGTGGCTCAAGGACAACTTATCACCTGAGGTACTACCCACCTTCAATGTGTTACCTGGGTCTGGGCAAGGAGCATCTTTTGGAGCAAGTGCAAGGTTTCATGAACAGAAATTTCTTCCCTAATTATCCAGAGTGCTTAAATCCCCTCATTGTGTCACAAACCAAAGTGAAGAATCCAAAGAAAAAGACTAATCTTAGACCTCTTGCTTATGATAGTGTTTGGAATCCTTGAGGCAGATTTGTTTTGATTTAAAAAATACAGAACTGTGGCATTTCTTATACTTTTAAGTGTCATGGTTTAATATAACATGAGTAAAGTATGTCTGCAGCATTTTCTTAATAGAAGATTTATGGCATCAGGGAGGAACATGAAGGACAGAAAAAGGGAAAGAAATGACCCATTATTAACAAAATCTAGACATATTTGAAAAATCCCCCCAAGCAAATTTGGATAGCAATTAACAGTAGTTTCAAAGGTAATTAAATTATTTATTCCTGTGATTTTTGCAATTCATTTTAGAAAAAAAAAAAAACTAAAACTAAATATATTTTGCATATAAAGTGGCATTTCATTAGATTTAAATATTTGTTGCATACTGTACATGAATGCAAAATCTGTTTTTATACAAATTTAGAGTTGACATTTAAAGGAAAATGGTTTGTTTGTTATTTAAGTAAGAAATAGTTGTAATTAATTCTAACTAGCTTAAGCATAGGACTTTGCATGAGAATTGAAACAAAATGCCAATAGTTTACTTTGTTGGAGGGGGTAGATGTGAGAGAGTTAACTATTTTATTTGCATTGTCATTAATAGGTAAAATATTATTTGTTCAACAATTAATAATTAAGATTAATTAGAAAAGAAAAAATATATCAACTGTCTTTTAAATTGACTGGAATGTCACACAATGTGATTTTTGTAACTTTTTTCCTTTATTAGAGAAACTGTACATTTAGATAACAATCATGCATAAAATGGGGGACTCCCATATACCATCCTAATATTATCCCATTGCATTGGTTGCAATATTTGTTACAACTGATGATAGTACATCATTATAATTGTCCTATTAACTATAGTCCATGGTTTAATTTAGGGTTCACAGTTTGTGTAGTGCAATTACAAGGATTTTTTTTATTTTTTTATTTTTCTTGTTACCATATATACAACTAACCTACTCTCCTTTTAATCACATTCAGGTGTATGTTTCAGTGCTGTTAGTTGCTTGAAGTATTTTATTACCATCACTACCATCCATTAACAAAACATTTCCATCACTCCAAAAAGGAACCCTGTACTTTTAAGCCTTAACTTCCCATTCCCAATCCCCAACCCATCCCTGCTGATCAATATTCTAGATTCTGACACTATAAGTTTGCTTAATCTAATTATTTCAAATAATTGTTCTTTTGTGTCTGACTTATTTCACTCAACATGTCTTCAAGGTTCATCTGTATTGTTGCATGTATGAGGACTTCATTCCTTTATATGGCTAAATAATATTCCATTGAATGTTGTGCATGTTTTGGTGTATTATGTCCCCCCAAATGCCACATTCTTTAATGCAATCTTGTGGGGGCAGAAGTATTCATGTTGATTAGGTTGGAACGTTTTGATTGAGTGTTTCCATGGGGATGTGAGTATAATACCTTTGATTATGGTGTGACCTGTTAATGGGATTTTTTCCATGGAGGTTTGGCCCCACCCATTCATGATGGGTCTTGATTTAATCACTGAAGCCATATAAAAGCTCACAAACAGAAGGACCTCCGAGCAGTTGCAACCAATAGAAACATTTTGAAGATGGCTGTTGAAAGCTGACACTGATATTTTGGAGAACCACCATTTTGAAATGCAACCTGGGAGGATGAAGACACCAGCTACATGCCTTCCCATACAACAGAGGTATTCCAGATACCATTGGCCATTCTTCTGTGAAGGTACCTTATTGTTGATGCCTTAGCTTGGACACTTTTATGTCCTTAAGACTGTAACTTTGTACCCAAATAAACCCCCTTTATAAAAGACAACTCATTTCTGATATTTTGCAAAACAGCAGCATTAGCAAACTGGAACAAATATATATACCTTATTTTATTTATCTATTCATTGTTTGATGGACACTTGGGTTGCTTTCATTGTCTGGAAAGAGTCAATATCAATATCAGTGTGCAAATATATTGAGTTCCTCCTTTCAATTCTTTTGGATATTTACTGAGTAGTGGTTTTGCTGGGTCATAAAGTAGGTCTACACTTAGCTTTCTCAGGAAAGGCCAAACCATCTTCCACAGTAACTGCACCATCATATACTGGCAACAGCAATGAGTGACTGTTCCTGTCTCTCAGCACCCTCTCCAAAACTTGTTATTTTCTGTATTTTTTTAATAGTGCCATTCTAATGGGTGTAAAATGACATCTCATTGTGGCTTTGATTTGTGTTTCCCTGATGGCTAATGATGTTGAGTCTCTTTTCATCTGCTTTCTGGCCATTTGCATATCTTATTTGGAGAGATATCTTTTCAATTCTTGTCCACTTTGTAATTGAGCTGTTTGGATTTTTGTTGTTAAATCGAAGGATTTTGTTATATATTATTGAGCGTAAACCTTTATCAGTTATGTGATTTCCAAATATTTTCTCCTGTTTTGTAGGTTGTCTTACTTTCATGAAAAAGTCCTTTGAGGAGCAAAACTTTTTAATTTTGATGAGCTCTATTTATCTACTTGTTTTTCTTTTGTTGCTTGTGCTTTAAGTGTAAAGTCTAAGAAACCATTGGCTAACACAAGGTCCTGATGATGCATTCCTATGTTTACTTCTAAGAGTTTAAGATTTCTGGTTCTAATATTTAGATCTTTGATCCATTTTGAGTTGGATTTTGGATAAGATACAAGGGAAGTTTCTTCTTTTCTTATTTTAATTAATTAATTAGCTAAGTAATCAATATATTTTACGAGTGGAGATTCAGTTTTCCCAGAACCAATTATTACTATTCTTTTCCAATTAAGTGACCTTTGACCCCTTGTGAAAAATCAGTTAGCCATAAATCTGACTTACAAAATTTGAGCTCTCCATTCCATTTAATTGCCTATATGCCTCTCCCTATGCCAGTAACATGATCTTTTGATTACTTTTTATGACTGTGGCTTTGTAATAACTTTTAAGATTGGCAAGTGTGAGTCCTCCAACTAAATTCTTCCTGTGAAATGTGGCTTTAGCTATTCAGGGCCCCTTACCCTTCCATATAAATTCAAAGATTGTCTTTTCTTTTTCTGAAAAGAACATTGTTGGAATTTTGATTGGATTGTATTGCATCTATAAATTTCTTTGGGTAGTGTTGACATCTTAAGGATATTTAGTCTTCCAACCTGTGAACTTGGAATGTCCATCCACTTATATCAGACTTATTTGATTTCTTTTAGCAATATTTTATACTTTTCTGTATACAAGTCCTTTACATCCTTGGTTAGATTTATTACTTAATACTTTATTAGTTGCTCTCATGAATGGAATTTTTTCTTGATTGTTCTGCTGATTGTTTACTGATTGTTTATGAAAACACTAATGATTTTTGGGTGTTGATCTTGTATCCTGCCTTTTTGCTGAATTCATTTATTAGTTCTAGAAGTTTTGCTATGGATTTTTCAGGATTTTCTGTATAAAGGATCATATCATCTGAAAATAGTGAAAGTTTTACTTCTTCATTTCCTATGCCTTTTATTTCTTTTCCTGCCTAATTGCTCAGGCCAGAACTTCCAGCACAGTGTTGAATAACAAGGTTGAGGTATTCTATACATGTCTGTTATGTCTAGTTGTTTTATAGTTTCACCCAAGTCTTATATTTTCTTATTGATCTTCTGACTAGAAATTCTATGCATTATTGAAAGTGATTATTAAATTCTCTATGATTAATGTAGAACTATCAATTTCTCCCTTCAACTGTGTCAATATTTGCTTCATATACTTTGGGATTCTGCTCTTATGTGTATATATGTATTTTAATTATGAAATCTTCCTGTAGGATTGTCCATTTTTCAGTATATAGTGACCATCTTTGTCTCTCCTTTTTTTTTTTTTTTTCTGCTAGTTCCCTTACATTCTACATTATAAACCATTTGTTTTACATTTTTCAAAGTTCACATCAGTGGTAGCATATAGTATTTCTCTTTTTGTGCCTGGCTTATTTCGCTCAGCATTATGTCTTCAAGGTTCATCCATGTTGTCATATGTTTCACGAGATCGTTCCTTCTTACTGCCGCGTAGTATTCCATCGTGTGTATATACCACATTTTATTTATCCACTCATCTATTGAAGGACATTTGGGTTGTTTCCATCTCTTGGCAATTGTGAATAATGCTGCTATGAACATTGGCGTGCAGATATCTGTTCGTGTCACTGCTTTCCGATCTTCTGGGTATATACCGAGAAGTGCAATAGCTGGATCGAATGGTAGCTCTATATCTAGTTTTCTAAGGAACTGCCAGACTGACTTCCAGAGTGGCTGAACCATTATACAGTCCCACCAACAATGAATAAGAGTTCCAATTTCTCCACATCCCCTCCAGCATTTGTAGTTTCCTGTTTGTTTAATGGCCGCCATTCTAACCGGTGTTAGATGGTATCTCATTGTGGTCTTAATTTGCATCTCTCTAATAGCTAGTGAAGCTGAACATTTTTTCATGTGTTTCTTGGCCATTTGTATTTCCTCTTCAGAGAACTGTCTTTTCATATCTTTTGCCCATTTTATAATTGGGCTGTCTGTACTATTGTCATTGAGTTGTAGGATTTCTTTATATATGCAAGATATCAGTCTTTTGTCAGATACATGGTTTCCAAAAATTTTTTCCCATTGAGCTGGCTGCTTCTTTACCTTTTTGAGAAATTCCTTTGAGGTGCAGAAACTTCTAAGCTTGAGGAGTTCCCATTTATCTATTTTCTCTTTTGTTGCTTGTGCTTTGGGTGTAAAGTCTAGGAAGTGGCCGCCTAATACAAGGTCTTGAAAATGTTTTCCTTCATTATCTTCTAGGAGTTTTATGGTACTTTCTTTTATATTGAGATCTTTGGTCCATTTTGAGTTAATTTTTGTGTAGGGGGTGAGGTAGGGGTCCTCTTTCATTCTTTTGGATATGGATATCCAAGTCTCCAAGCCCCATTTGTTGAAAAGACCATTATGACTCAGTTCAGTGACTTTGGGGGCCTTATCAAAGATCAGTCGGCCATAGATCTGAGGGTCTATCTCTGAATTCTCAATTCGATTCCATTGATCTATATGTCTATCTTTGTGCCAGTACCATGCTGTTTTGGCAACTGTGGCTTTATAATAAGCTTCAAAGTCAGGGAGTGTGAGCCCTCCCACTTCGTTTTTCTTTTTTAGAGTGTCTAGCAATTTGAGGCATCTTCCCTTTCCAAATAAATTTGATAACTAGCTTTTCCAAGTCTGTAAAGTAGGTTGTTGGAATTTTGATTGGGATTGCATTCAATCTGTAGATGAATTTGGGTAGAATTGACATCTAAATGACATTTAGCCTTCCTATCCATGAACATGGAATATTTTTCCATCTTTTAAGGTCCCCTTCTATTTCTTTTAGTAGAGTTATGTAGTTTTCTTTGTATAGGTCTTGTACATCTTTGGTTAAGTTTATTCCTAGGTACTTGATTTTTTTAGTTGCTATTGAAAATGGTATCTTTTTCTTGAGTGTCTCTTCAGTTTGTTCATTTCTAGCCTATAGAAACATTACTGACTTACGTGCATTAATCTTGTATCCCGCTAGTTTGCTAAATTTGTTTATTAGCTCTAGTAGCTGTATCGTCGATTTCTCAGGGTTTTCTAGATATAAGATCATATCATCTGCAAACAATGACAGTTTTACTTCTTCTTTTCCAATTTGGATGCCTTTTATTTCTTTGTCTTGCCGGATTGCCCTGGCTAGCACTTCCAGCACAATGTTGAATAACAGTGGTGACAGCGGGCATCCTTGTCTTGTTCCTGATCTTAGAGGGAAGGCTTTCAGTCTCTCACCATTGAGTACTATGCTGGCTGTGGGTTTTTCATATATGCTCTTTATCATGTTGAGGAAGTTTCCTTCAATTCCTACCTTTTGAAGTGTTTTTGTCAAAAACGGATGTTGGATTTTGTCAAATGCTTTTTCAGCATCTATTGAGATGATCAATTGATTTTTCCCTTTTGACTTGTTAATGTGTTATAATACATTGATTGATTTTCTTATGTTGAACCATCCTTGCATGCCTGGAATGAACCCCACTTGGTCATGGTGTATGATTTTTCTAATGTGTCTTTGGATTTGATTTGCAAGTATTTTGTTGAGGATTTTTGCATCTATATTCATTAGGGAGATTGACCGATAGTTTTCCTTTTTTGTAGCATCTTTGCCTGGTTTGGGTATTAGATTGATGTTAGCTTCATAAAATGAGTTAGGTAGTGTTCCATTTTCTTCAATGTTTTGAAAGAGTTTGAGTAAGATTGGTGTCAGTTCTTTCTGGAAAGTTTGGTAGAATTCCCCTGTGAAGCCATCTGGCCCTGGGCATTTATTTGTGGGAAGATTTTTGATGACTGATTGGATCTCTTTGCTTGTGATGGGTTGGTTGAGGTCTTCTATTTCTTCTCTGGTCAGTCTAGGTTGTTCATATGTTTCCAGGAAATTGTCCATTTCTTCTACGTTATCCAGTTTGTTGCCATACAGTTGTTCATAATATCCTCTTATAATTTTTTTAATTTCTTCAGGATCTGCAGTTATGTCACCTTTTTCATTCATTATTTTGTTTATATGGGTCTTCTCTCTTTTTGATTTTGTCAGTCTAGCTAGGGGCTTGTCAATCTTGTTGATCTTCTCAAAGAACCAACTTTTGGTGATATTTATCCTCTCTATTGTTTTTTTTTTTTTCTCTATGTCATTTATTTCTGCTTTAATCCTTGTTATTTCTTTTCTTCTACTTGGTTTAGGATTGGTTTGCTGTTCATTTTCTAGCTTCTTCAGTTGATCCATTAGTTCTTTGATTTTGGCTCTGTCTTCCTTTTTAATATATGCGTTTAGTGCTATAAATTTTCCCCTTAGCACTGCTTTTGCTGCATCCCATAGGTTTTGGTATGTTGTGTTCTCATTTTCATTCGTCTCTATATATTTAGCAATTTCTCTTGCTATTTCTTCTTTAACCCACTGATTGTTTAGGAGTGTGTTGTTTAACCTCCAGGTATTTGTGAATTTTCTAAGTCTCTGATGGTTATTGACTTCTAATTGTATTTCATTGTGGTCAGAGAATGTGCTTTGAATAATTTCAATCTTTTTAAATTTATTGAGGCTTGTTTTATCTCCCAGCATATGATCTATTCTGGAGAAAGTTCCGTGAGCACTAGAAAAGTATGTGTATCCTGGTGATTTGGGATGTAATGTCCTGTATATGTCTGTTAAATCTAATTCATTTATCAGATTGTTTAGGTTTTCAATTTCCTTATTGGTCTTCTGTCTGGTTGATCTATCTATAGGAGAGAGTGATGTGTTGAAGTCTCCCACAATTATTGTGGAAACATCAATTGCTTCCTTTAGTTTTGCCAGTGTTTCTCTCATGTATTTTGTGGCACCTTGATTGGGTGCATAGACATTTACGATTGTTATTTCTTCTTGCTGAATTGCGCCTTTTATTAGTATGTAGTGGCCTTCTTTGTCTCTCAAAACATCCCTGCATTTGAAGTCTATTTTATCTGAGATTAATATTGCTACACCTGCTTTCTTTTGGCTGTAGCTTGCATGAAATATTTTTTCCATCCTTTCACTTTCAGTTTCTTTGTGTCCCTGTGTCTAAGATGAGTCTCTTGTATGCAACATATTGATGGTTCATTTTTCTTGATCCATTCTGCGAATCTATATCTTTTAATTGGGGAGTTTAATCCATTTACATTCAACGTTATAACCGTGAAGGCATTTCGTGAATCAGCCATCTTATCCTTTGGTTTATGTTTGTCATATTTTTCCCTCTCTCTATTAATATCCTTTATTGTACCCATACTGAATCTCTTTAGTACTGAACCTTTCTCCAAGTCTCTCTGTCCTGTCTTTGTTTCTCTGTCTGTAGGGCTCCCTTTAGTATCTCCAGTAGGGCAGGTCTCTTGTTAGCAAATTCTCTCAGCATTTGTTTGTCTGTGAAAAATTTAAGCTCTCCCTCAAATTTGAAGGAGAGCTTTGCTGGATAAAGTATTCTTGGCTGGAAATTTTTCTCACTCAGAATTTTAAATATATCGTGCCACTGCCTTCTCGCCTCCATGGTGGCTGCTGAGTAGTCACTACTTAGTCTTATGCTGTTTCCTTTGTATGTGGTGAATTGCTTTTCTCTTGCTGCTTTCAGAACTTGCTCCTTCTCTTCTGTGTTTGACAGTATGATCAGTATATGTCTTGGAGTGCGTTTATTTGGATTTATTCTATTTGGAGTTCGCTGAGCATTTATGATTTGTGTATTTATGTTGTTTAGAAGATTTGGGAAGTTTTCCCCAACAATTTCTTTGAATACTCTTCCTAGACCTTTACCCTTTTCTTCCCCTTCTGGGACACCAATGAGTCTTATATTCGGACGTTTCATATTATCTATCATATCCCTGAGGTCCATTTCTTGTTTTTCAATTTTTTTCCCCATTCTTTCTTTTATGCTTTCATTTTCCATTCTGTCATCTTCCAGGTCACTGATTCGTTGTTCAACTTCCTCTAGTCTTGTACTATGAGTGTCCAGAATCTTTTTAATTTGGTCAACAGTTTCTTTAATTTCCATAAGATCATCCATTTTTTTTATTTAGTCTTGCAATGTCTTCTTTATGCTCTTCTAGGGTCTTCTTGATTTCCTTCATATCCCGTACTATGGTCTCATTGTTCATCTTTAGTTCTTTGAGTAGCTGCTCTAGGTGTGTCTCTTCTGGTCTTTTGATTTGGGTGCTTGGGCTTGGGTTATCCATATCGTCTGGTTTTTTCATATGCTTTATAATTTTCTGTTGTTTTTGGCCTCATGGCATTTGCTGAACTTGATAGGGTTCTTTTAGGATTTGTAGACCAATTGAAGTCCTTATCTCTAATTTATCAGATCTACAGCTTCGTGGAGTACACTTTCTCTAACTAACCAGCAGGTGGCGTCCACGAGCCACCTGTTCTCCACAAGCCAGTTCTCCCCTGCTTAGCCTTTTTGGTGAGTGGGGGAGTGAGTCTTGTGGGGTCCAATTGGTGTACCAAGCTTGCATGTGTAGTTGCTGTTGCCTGCCCTGTATATGGGGCATGTTTCTGGGCAGTCAGGGAGGGGTGGTGGCCCTAACAATCAAATCTCCCTGATGATCCTAGAGTTTTAAAGCTGCTGCAATAGTCTAATCCTTCAGTTCAGTCCTGCCACAGTTTGTCACTGCCACTGACCCACAAGTCCTTGGTATTGGCATATGACTCCTGAGACTTGCAAGTGGGCCCCTCTTCCAGGCTGTGCACCCCAGGTCCTCTGTTGAGGGATGACTGTGCTATGTCACAGGTGAGTGCCATCCCCCCAGGGCAGTTCTGGGCTGCTGGGCTGTGTAGGGAGGCTCCCAGTCTGCTGAAATGATGGCTGAATGGGGCTTTGTTAATTCACACTGCTCCACCTTCCCAACTCTGGGACAATCAGCTGAGGTTGCAGGGAAGGCTAATGTCCACACCCAGTTTTGTGGTGTGTGCCTGTTATTTGAAGCACTTCCGTCACACTGGGTTGTCTGGGGCAGCTCTGGGGTATGGGGCTGGCGATGGGCAGGAGTGTTTCCTATCCACCAGGATGATGGCTGGGAGCGGACACCCCCCTTTTCTTGAGAAGTTGTGGTGTTTAGTGAATTTTCTCAGCCACTGGATTATTGCCTTTTGTCTCAGAGCTTTCTCAGTTCTGCTCTTGACTTGACCTGCCCAAATTGCAAGTCTTTGAAGCTTTCTGTATTGGGCTTCTTAGAGTAATTGTTTTAGAAAAAGAAAAAAGGATTAAAAAAAAAAAAGGGCCCTCCTCAGAGATCCAATGGGTTATTGAAATGCTAAGAGACAAAGCAACCAGGGCCATTAAGGAAAGGTCCACAGGGCAGAGAGATCAGCTTTTCTTCGGGATTTGCATATACGCCTCAGGGCCTGAGCTCTGCCCTTCCCCTTTCTATGTTCACCAGAACTCCAAAAATCCTCCACTTTTATTTTGGAGTTTTTCATGTTGTTTTTTTTCTATGCCTGTCTCCTCTCTGCTGGGCTGGCTGCTCTCAGATTCTCTGGTGTCTGGTCTCAGTCTATCTATGTTTGGAGTTTGGATCAGTAGAATGAGTTTCCGATAAGGGCTGCCACTGCAGTTCTCCTTTCTCCTTCCCGGAACTGACAGCCCCTCCTCCCACGGGACTGAGCCTGGCAGGGAGCGGCGCGGGTCCCCTGGCTGCAAAAACTTACAGATTTCGCTGATCTCAGCAGTTCGACGTTTTCATGAGTGTTGTATGAAGTATGCCCAAAGTCAAATTGCTCTGTGGTGTCCAGTCCATGCAGTTCCTGGCTTTCTACCTACTTTCCTGGAGGAGTAACTAAAACATACAGCTCACCAGTCTGCCATCTTGCCCCGCCTCACCATCTTTGTCTCTTATAACTGTTTTTGACTTAAAGTCTATTTTATCCAATATTATTATAGCCTCCTCAGCTCTCCTTTGGTTACTACTTACCTGGTATATGTTAGTCTATACTTTCACCCTCAATCTACTTGTATCTTTCAATGTAAGGTGAGTCTCTTAGACAGGTATGAAGTTATTTTAGGATTATTTGTTTTTCCCATTGCTTTGCTTTGTTGTTTGGAATTTTTATTTGATTTTTTTTAGAATAGAAAGAAAGTCACTACTGATAACAGAGAACTTCCTTCTGCCATTTTGCTATTTAACCTTTGTAAGTCATACCTTTTCGGCCATCACTTTCATTAATATCTTTTATATTTATTTGCTATTTTGTGTTGTACCATATTAAGTGCCTTCTCATTTCTGTCTGGTTACATTTTCCACCTATTTTCCTTGTGGTTACCATGGGGCTAACAGTTATATTTGGTTTGGTACCAACTTAACTTCAATAGCATGCACATATAATTTTACCATAGCTCTTTGTCCCCCCAACTATTTTTGTACTTGTTACCACTTATAATTTTATACATTGTATGTCCCAAACCATAGATGTATCATTAATTTTTATGCATCTGCATTTTACCACCTATAGGAAGTAAGGAATGAAGTTACATACAACACACTACAATAATACTGGCAATTATAATCACCCAAATTATTACCTTTTGAATGGTCTACATTTGTTTTGCAACTTTGAACTACTGTCTAGTGTTCTTTCCTTTCGCTCTGAAGAATTCCCTTTTAACACTGTTTGTAGGGCAGGCCTAGTGGTTAAAAACTCCCTCAGCTTTTGTTTAACTGGGAGCTTTTTAATCCCTCCCTAGTTTTTGAAAGTCTCACTGTATATAAAATTCTCAATTAACATTCTCTTTCTTTCAGCAATTTAAGTCATTCAACCTACTGCCTTCTTGCCCCATGGTTTCTTATGAAAAATCATCACTCAATCTAATTTTATGTAACAAATTGTTTTTCTCTTGTGGCTTTCAGAAATCTCTCCTTGTCCTTTGCATTCAACACTGTGATCAACATATGACAAGGTATATTTCTCTTCATGTATATCCTATTTTGTGTTCTCTGGGCTTCTTAGATATGCACATCCTGATCTTTTGCTAAGTTTGGGAAGTTCTCTGTCATTATATCTATAAATATCACTTGTGCCCTTTCTATTGTTCTACTCCTTCTGGGACTCCCATGATGCACATACTGATGTGTTTAATGATATCCCAGAGGGATCATAGGCTGTTTTTGCTTTCAATAATTCTTTTTCTTTCTGTTTCTGAGTGTGACTCATTTCAAGTGTCTTGTCTTTCAGTTCACTGATTCTTTCTTCTGCAAGCTCCAATCTGCTGTTGGAACATTCCATTTCATTTATTGTGGTCTTCAACTCCATTAGTTCTGTTGGTTTCCTTAAAATTTCTATCTTTTTACTAAGAATTTCATATTTTTCATTCACTGTTTTTCTGATAGCTTTTAGTTCTTTCTCTGTATTTTCCTTCATCTCTGTGAGCATTTTTAAAACCACTTTTTTAAAGACTTTGTTCCCTAGGTCCAAATTCTGATCTTCCTCATTTGTGTTTTATGGATTTTTATTCTTTTCCTTTGGATGGGCCATCATTTCCTATTTCTTTACACACTGTACATTTCATATTTTAAAATAACTCTGAGATTTATTCTCTGAGATGTCTCTTTCTTGATTCTGTAAGCAGCTGTAATGCAACAGAGATTTTCTTGAGTGTCAGCCCTCCTATCAGGAAGTTCTGCCCTAGGCACATGCAGTGTGCATGGTTTTCCCTGTCTTTGTGGGCCTTTCTCTTTTCCTGGGCTTTCACTTTTTAGTTGTTTTGGAGTTCCTTTGTTTACAAGAGTTTGGTCATCCCCTCTGTTTTCCAGGGCACAGACTTCCTCACTCAGGGGTTTTAAGCAGAAGTCCTTTGCCCCAGACTGTCAGACTCTATGGTTTTTTACATTCCTTTCATTGTCTCAAGCTGCTTATGCTTGAAGGGAAAATTCTAGGAGGAGAAGCACACTAGAGAAGACTTTCCCAAGTCATTTATTTCCCAGCCAAAATAATTCTAGGGACCCACAAAGAGGGTGCAGCATTGTTCCAAAGTGCCCTCAGAAGGGGATCAGGAAGGGTGCCAAGAGCTTCTCTGACTGCTCCTCAAAGTTGAGTTTTCCTGGCCTACCCAGCTAAAGCAGCCCATCACCTAACTTACCCCTTGCAAGTCTTGAAGAAGTGCAGAGTCCTTAAGTCTCCATTGCTTTTGCCCCTGTCCAGGGTAGTTCGAAACAATGGCTGCTGCCTTTGTCTAGGTCATTTGAAATAATGTGGGTGCCCTCAGATCCAGGTTGCAAGTGATACAAATTTGCTTACCAAAAGCAGTAACAAATGATTGGCCATGCCCACCTCTGGTCTTGCAGTAGAGGATTTTTATGTCCTTTTCTGTCACCAGTGAGCTAACCAGAGGCTGGACCCTATGGCTACCTGCAGCATGAGTGGGTAATGGGCAATAGGAGGAACTGCATGGAGAGAGCAATTTACTGTTCTTTACTGTAATTTATCAACCTCTTCCTCTTGTTCTAACCTGGATGCTGTACAGTGTTCTGGCCTCTGGAATTTCAGTGTAATTGTTTCAGACAGTTCCTTCCTGTTTAGTAGTTGTTTTGGTGGAAGAACTGAATCCTAGAGCTCCCTACTCCTCCATCCTCACAAAATTCTGAAAGTGACATTTTGAACTTACTGTAACACCAAAAATGTTGGCTTGCAACTCACCAGAAAACAGTCATCATATTTGGAGCTCATGAACTCATGAATAGCTCTTTTACTTATAAGGGGATCTTCCCTTGAATAGAATAGAATATCAAAATAGTGCATTAAAATGTATTTATTCTTAAGAAATAAGTATTAACGTATGGCGGTCTATGCCTCCCATCGCCCTATTTTTATTTGGGTGAAGCCCTATTTCTTTTGCAGCCTAAATTATATCTACCACACACTTATAGTTCATAGTTATCATACCCCTGAGGAAAAAATATCAGTCCGAATGGCAATGTCTGCTAATAACAAGTTGGTTGACAGGGATATATTTTATTATCTCTCTGTTTCCATGGGGGCTAAACACTTATGCAATGCAGTCAGACTGTGGTGAGGATAGGCAAAATTTGGGGAAAAAATATTATCCAACCTATGGTATCTGAATATTTGTTTCATGTGAAGTCAAATGTAGGAGCAGAATTACATAAATGTGATCCAGGGACTATAACACAAGCACTTTAGTCACTGCCAAAAGGCTGGAAAAAAGTCAACCACCAATGGAAGTACAAAAAGAATATCTAATGAGGAAATTAATGACCAGAGAAGATGGAAATCTCCTTTTCTTAAAATGCATGAGTTGATGAGCTGATTTAATTCTTATCCTATTCTGTAAAACCACCACTATTATTATTATTAATTCAGTAGAGTATACCTTGGAGAAAAATAGAATCACTTATTTAATAGTTTATAAGAACTTTATTTTTCTTTTTTTGTTACAGCAAAATGTTCATTTTACTTCTTGTATTGGTTGCTGTATTAAACTTCCATGTGAAACTGCTTAGGCATGCTTAATAGATGTTATAGCTTACATGACATCATATTTTAAACTTGGTTTCCAAGAAAGTTTTGAATTGTTGATTCATTTTTCTGAACTTGTGATTATAAATAATAATATTTTCCTGGATGCATAAATTAGGAATTTCTAATTCTTAGGTGATGATGAAGTTTAAAGTCTTTAATGATAACTGAATTTTCAATTTTGAAAGTGTTTCCAATATACAGTAATATTGATGGAGCAAAAAATGAGCTCATCTAATAACCATCTTCTCAAACAAGTCCTCCCTTGTCCAATAATTTCTTAAATTTTTTTGTAGGTATAACACTCTATTTATTGCATTAGTAACAGAGTTAATGTGAAATAATTAGAAAACACTGTCCTTGATTTCCAAAAGCATGGAATTTATTTGTGTGGACAATAAGTATATATAGCCTTCTAAAAATTAGATTGGTCCTGGATATTTGAAATATTTATAGGAGAGTGAAATCATCAATATGATGATGTAAGAAACCCTCTGGAAAAGTTTCCCCTGAGAAGCAACTAATGAAAGGACAAATATGACTTACTTGGAACTCTGAAGGATGATAGAGAATGGAGGAGGACTCCACAAATGCTGAATTGAAGAAAAAGAAAAATAGTCTCCAAGATCAGGTAGGAGATTTCTGTACCAATCTATGCCCCTCCCCATTACCTGGTTTCAAACAACTTGGGAGTTGCACAGAGGCAGCATAACTGGGATCCCTCCTGCCATGGTTGCAGAGATAGAGCCACTCCCACCAGCAACTTAGAATCCCATGCATAACCAGTCACAGGGAACCAAGTTCATAGAGACACAGGATGGAACACAAGCCACTGAGGACTGCCACATACAAAAGGGCCCTCACAGGGAAGAAAGAAAAAAGAGAGATCCTGGCAGAACTGTTGGCAGGAGGTGCATGCAGTCAATCTAGTCTGTTTTCAGGACCAGCAAAACACCAAATGGACCTTTCTAGATTGACCTAACTTTCTGGATTGACCACATCTGCATTCCTTGTGCAGGAAAACGTAATGGGAAAGAAACTGGAAGGAGAAAAGCCTCACAGTAAAAATAAAAGGGGAGAAACTAAACTGATATAAGACAGGGTGGATCCTAGAACTGAAAAGTGTAAGGAAAAGGGGGCACTGAGAGAGGGAGGGAGTTTAAACAAATCACAGGAGCTGAAAAGAAAATTCTGTAGTAAAAACAAACAGAACAGCTCAAGATTTGCGGAGGACTGGAGGAAAGGAAACTTTCTCCTGGGGGTGAAACAATTGTGAAAAATTACAATCTTAAAAATTGTACTGCATATCCAAGGCAAGAATCAGATGAAGAGCTGAGAAAATCTGAATAGGTAAACAAGGGCTATTCTAAAAATACAGATAAGTTAGGCCAAAGGTCAAAGAAGAGTCTTAACACAAAGCCAACCAACAATAAAACCCTAAAAAAGAGGGAGAAACTGACCTTCAGAATTAATATAGCAAAATAATCAGATACTCAGCCATCAGCAAAAATTTAGAAGTAGATTAAGAAACAGAAAGATATGGTTCAGTCAAGGGGAAAAAAATTAAAACTTCAAAGATGACACAGAATTTGCAACAACTAATCAAAGATATACAAACAAATCTCCTACATCAATTTAAGGAAATGAAGGAAAATATAAATATAGCGCTAAAGGCTATTAAGGAGACAATTTGTGAACATAAAGCAGATTTTAAAAGTTTTAAAAATGGTAACAGAAAATAGAAAAATATATATATTGAGCAGTGTCTCAGGGATTTGAGTGACAGCATGAAGTATACAAACATATGCATAATGGGTTTCCCAGAAGGAGAAGAGAAGGGAAAGAATGTTTGAGGAAATAATGACTGAAACTTTTCCAACTCTTATGAATGACATAAATATACATGCCTAAGAAGGACAACATACTCTCAACAGAATTAACCCTAATAGACCTATTCTGAGATCATACTGATCAGAATGCCAAATGTCAAAGACAGAGAGAGAATCCTGAAGGCAGAAAAGTGATTTGTCACATGCAAGGGATTCTCAATAAGACTAAGTGCCAATATCTCATTAGAATCTATGGAGGTAAGAAGGCAGGGGTATGACATACTTAAAGTACTAAAAGAGAAAAACTGCTTCCCCAAAATTCTTTACCTGGCAAAATTGTGCTTTAAAAATGTGGGGCAGTTTTAAATAATCAAAGTAAACAGAAAATGAGAGAGTTTGTTATGAGAGATCTTCCTTACAAAAATTACTAAAGGGAGTTCTGCAAATTTAAAGGAAAAGACAGGAGAGAATGACTTGGGGTAGTGTGAAGAAATGAAGGTCTTCAATAAGGTTATTAAATATTAAATGCTAAATGTTATTAAATGTTATTAAACACTGTGGTGGAAATTCTAGCCTGAGAAGTTAAGCAATAATAAGGAATAAGAGGCATCCATATTGGAAAGGAAGAATATAAAATGACATAGAGCTCCTTAATGTAAAAAGTGAAAGTATCAAAAACCACAACAATTATTGCATCAATACATGCTAAAATAAATGTAAGATTTTAAATTCATTCTTGATAGATCTTATTAAAGTAGGTATTATATTTAACATAATAGAATATAATTTTTAATGGACCAACTGTTAATGATCTATATACATATATATATATATATTTTCCTATATGTGTATTAGAGGAATTCTAAATAAAATTAGGAACAGGTAAAAAAATAATAGGGTCTATTTTTCACTCCATTCCTTGGTTTTAAATTGTGTGATATGACAGGAAAATTAAAGATAATAAGCATTGAAGGAGGAAATATGTTATTTTGAACAGATTATACATTTGTCTACCTAGAATATACAAAATAACCTGTGAGAGATTTTATAATTAATAAAGTAATTCATTAAACAAAATTGCAAAATATATATCCATAAATTAACTGGTAGCCTACCATATTTGTTATCAATTGCTGCATAATAGACTACTCCAAAATTTAGTGGTTTAAAACAACAAAAAATATTTATTGTCTTAGTTTCTTTTTGTCTAAAACATGGGAACTGTTTATAAGGATGCTTCTGGCTCATGTTCTGCCATGATATTGCAGTCAGGCTCTCACCTGGTCTGTAGCCAATTCAATACTACACTAGGGTGGAAGGATCTGCTTCCAAGTTCACAAATGTGGTTGCTGGCAGCCTCAGATCCTCATGAGCTGTTGGGTAGAGATGAGGAGAGAATGAAAGAAAGAGATAATAATTTCTGCAGAGATAGCAGTAAGAAAAAAAATTACATAAACAGATACTTAAATGTACAATTCAGGGCATAAGGGAATTACATGTGTGTATCAAATCTATATTTATTAATAACATGTAATTCATTTCTGCACTATGTAATATAGTACCTAATAGCCACATATGACCAACTTTTAATTTGAATGAATTAAAATAGAATTTAAAAATTCAGCTCCTCAGTCACACTAACTGCATTTCAAGTGCTAAAAAGCCACAAGCAACTAGTGGCAACTGTACTGAAGATCATAGAACTAGAGATTATTACATTCATTGTAATTTATAAAATACATCACATCCATGAGGGATGGTGAGAAAAGACTTCCAAATACCAAGTGACAGAAGTTTGTGTAAACCATTTTTGTGTTTAAAACTAATGTAAATAAAGAATGACAAAATAGCAGGTCATGCTCACATTTCATTTAATAGAGCAGAGCTTACATAGTGGAAAAGTTTTTGGTCACAAAGATAAAAAGAAAGCTAAATTAAATAGTCAGGATCATCATTTAAATTAAAAATAACACTGACAATATCATTCAGAATACAAATGAAAAGTTAGATACAATTCCTTAATGTATAGGTATTATATAAAGTAAATACCCAAGTAAGCAAGGCACATTTTATTCCTCCTCTTAGAGTTACAAGATCATTTATTCACAAGAAATATCAACTTTGTGCTTAAAATACTAGACAAAGATACTGTTTTGGAACATTTTATCTGATCAACAACCTTTATTTTTCTAGAGTGCTCATTTACGATAAAGAAAAAATATAGACTTTGCTGAAAGAATAAGATATTATCAATGTACATGTGTGTCAAAATAATTCTTCTGCTTTGCCAGGGTCACTGTAAAATAAACTTATTTCAAAACCATTAAAATTCAATGATATGAAAAGATCTTGCTTGTTGCCATAAGAATTTAAATTGATTGTGTCCAAGACTCTCTGCCTTAGTTTGCTAATACTCAGAATGCAAAACACCAGAGATGGATAGGCTTTTACAAAACAGGGGTTTATTTCGCTACACAGTTACAGTCTTAAGGCCACAAAACATCCAAGGTAACACTTCAGCAATCGGGTACCTTCACCGGAGGATGGCCAATGGTGTCCGGAAAACCTCTGTTAGCTAGGAAGGCAGCTGGCTTCTGCTCCAAAGCTCCGGCCTCAAAACAGCTTTCTCCCAGGACATTCCTCTCTAGCAAGCTTGCTTTCAAAACATCACTCCCAGCTGCACTCCATTCCCTCTCTTTGAGTCAGCTCATTTATATAGCTCCACTGATCAAGGTCCACCCCGAATGGGTGGGGCCACGCCTCCATGGGAACATCTCATCAGAGTCATCACCCACAGCTGGGTGGGGCACATTCCAAGCAAATCTAACCAGCACCAAAACTTCTGCCCCACAAAATTACAAAGATAATGGCATTTGGGGGACGCAATACATTCAAACCGGCACATTCCACCCCCTGGACCCCAAAATGACATTATCTTTCCAAATACAAAATACATTCATTCCATCACAATATCACAAAAAACTTAAATCATTTCAGTAAAAAAAGTTAGGTACAAAATCCCATCAAAATCAATCTAGGCGTGGTCAGTCCTAAGGCATAATTCCCCTCTAGCTGTGGATTTGTGAACTTGGAACAAGTTATGTGCTCCCAATATACAAAGGAGAGACATTCATAGGATAAACATTTCCATTGCCATAAGGAGAAACAGTAAGGAAAACAGGGTTAACAGGACCAAAACAGTTCCTAAAACCCACAGGACAAACTCCATTAGATTTCAAAGTCTGAGAGTCATTTACAGAACAATGTTGCATCCTTGGGGCTTGAGAGAGCGGGAGCCTAACCCTTCCCAAGGGCCTTTTCGGCAGCCCTTTCCTCTCCAAACGCTTGGGTGAGTGCTCCAACATATCCACACATTGGGGAGACCACCGTCTTGGCCCCACCCTCCTCAAACCTCGGGGCAGCTCCTGGATTCCCTTCCATCTCCAGGGCACACGCTCAACCCCTTCAGAACAGTGTGGTGGCAGCCAGGCTCTCCCCAATTCCCTGGAAATGTGCTCCACCCTCTTTGGGACCTGAGGTGGCAAAACTCTTCCAGAGCATTGAGGCGGAAAGCCCACTCTTGACCTCCAGGGCAAACTCACCCTTTCCATGTATGTGGGCTGCTCTGCTCTCCCAGCCCGAGACCTCTTGACTCCAGACCTCAACCTCCGTGGCTCTTTCTTTGAAGAGATTTTTCCTTTAACTTTTTCCTTGTCTGTCTCCTCCAGTCCAGACCGGCAATGGCTCTGTCTGCAAAGATCTCACAAAAATTCTGTTGGCTTTGCATGAAGCACATAGGGGTCAAAGCCATTAGACAATAGGACTTTCCACAAATCCTTTCTGCTTAACTCCTTTTTCAATCTTGGCTTCTACTGAAATGGCGGCTGGATTCTGTGTTTGGTTACATCCTCATGTTGAGCTATAGCTTCAGGGATTCCACCCCCTAGAAGCTCATAATTTTCCAAGCAATCAGCTTCTGGTCTCTTTGAACCCAAGAGTTCAGTTCTAAGTTTATCTCTCTCTGCTCCCATTTTACTATAAACTGCAAGGAGAAGCCAGGGTATGTCCTCCACATGTAGTCTGGAGATCTCCTCAGCTAAGTATTCCAAGGTTGTCGCTTTCAAATTCTTCCTTCCATCTGAAACCAGGACTCAATTTTGCCAAATTCTGTGCCACTTTAAAACAAGGATCACCTTTCTTCCACTTTACAACAACATATTCATCATTTCTGTTCAAGACCTCATCAGAAATATCTTTAGAGTCCATATTTCCCTAAACAGTCTCTTTAAAGCAGTTTTGGCCTTTTCTATCAAGCTCCTCACAACTCTTCCAGAAACTCCCTATTATCCATTTAAAAAGCTCTTCCAACGGATGTTTGGTATTTGCAAACTCAGCAGCAAAAGCACCCCACTCCTCTGGTACCAAAATCTGTCTTAGTTTTCTAATGCTGCAGAATGCAAAACACCAGAGATGGATAGGCTTTTATAAAATGGGGGTTTATTTCGCTACACAGTTACAGTCTTAAGGCCACAAAGTGTCCAAGGTAACACCTCAGCAATCTGGTACCTTCACTGGAGGATGGCCAATGGCATCCGGAAAACCTCTGTTAGCTAGGAGGGCTGCTGGTGTCTGCTCCAAAGCTCCGGCCTCAAAACAGCTTTCTCCCAGGATGTTCCTCTCTAGCAAGCTTGCTTTCAAAACATCACTCCCAGCTGCACTCCGTTCCCTCTCTTTGAGTCAGCTCATTTATATAGCTCCACTGATCAAGGCCCACCCTGAATGGGCCGGGCCACGCCTCCATGGGAACATCTCATCAAAATCATTACCCACAGCTGGGTGGGGCACATTCCAAGCAAATCTAACCAGCACCAAAACTTCTGCCCCACAAAACTACAAAGATAATGGCATTTGGGGGACACAATACATTCAAACCAGCACACTCTCTCCCTTTGAAATTAAAACAAAATGAAACCATGCTTCTGTTGCTTCTCAAGGAGGAATGCAACTGTCATTGGTAGAATAATATTCAGATATACTCACCAATTGCTTTTCTTTCTGAATCAGTTTGTATACAAAGAAAACTATCTGATATACATCATTTATGCCTGCATGTGAAATATCTGAGGACTTTTAGTGAAGGAGAAGCTATGTCATTGAGTGGGAAAAGGTAGAATAAAATTTTAGACAGATAGCCTGTGCTTTCCAAGATGGCAGGAACCATGATTCCTCAGTCATTAATGATATCTCATGAAGTAGCCCAGAACTCAACATATGGTAAACACTCAAAACAGTTTTTAAATTGATATCTAATTAGGTAATGAAACCTTGAGCAAAACTGTTGTTCTAGTTTGAATGTATTATATCCCCCCAAATGCCCTTATCTTTGATGTAATCTTGTGTGGGCAGAGGTATCAGTGTTGATTAGATTGTAATTCTTTGAGTGTTTCTGTGGGGATGTGCCCTACCCAAGTGTGGGTGATGACTCTGATTGTATAATTTCCATGGAGGTGTTAGCACACCCATTCAGGGTGGGTCTAAATTAAATCACTGGAGCCATATAAATGTGCTGACAAACAGAAGCAACTCAGTGCAGCTGAGAGTGACATTTTGAAGAGGAGCTACAGCCAAGAGGGACACTTTGAAGAATGCACAGAAGCTGAGAGTGTAGCTGCAGATGAGAGACAGTTTGAAGACAGCTGCTGAAAGTAGACTTTTGCTCCAGAGAAGCTAAGAGAGGACAAAAACCCCAAGAGCAACTAAGAGTGACATTTTTGAGGAACTGCAGCCTAGAGAGGAATGTCCTGGGAGAAAGACATTTTGAAACCGGAACTTTGGAGCAGATGCCAGCCACTTGCCTTCCCAGCTAATCGAGGTTTTCCAGACACCTTTGGCCATCCTCCAGTGAGGGTATCCAATTGCTGATGTGTTACCTTGGACACTTTATGGCTTTAAAACTGTAACTGTGTAACCAAATAAACCCCCTTTTATAAAAGCCAATCCATCTCTGGTGTTTTGCATTCTGGCATCATTAGCAAACTAGAACAATTATCTATACTAGTCTTATTTTATCTGTTATATAAAAAAGTGATACTAATAATTGTTTCAAAAATGAAATTATAATTTGTACACATAGAATGACTGTCAGGAGGCTGGCACTTACTAAATTGAATTACTTGGGTTTGCCTTTGAAATACCATCCCCACATGTGGAGATACATTTTCTTGCTGAAAGGATGCTGGCCATCAGCAAGCTGGGGTCAATCACATTTTTGGAGGAAAAAAAGGAGATTTTCTTTTCAGATTGAAATTACATGCTGCATATAGATAAACAGAGTTAAATCTAGGTTTGCTGATGGTGTCATTATCTACCTTCCTTTCACTCTTTCCAACCAAGAACTCCTGCATAAATCTGATGAGAATTTGAGAAATCCCATTTTTATAAAGCAAGAAACTAAATATGTTTAAGATCTTAAATTCCAGGGTCCTTCAGACTTGGGCTTTGACTACTATTCCACAATATATAATATCTGTGATTTTGCAAAATTTGTCCTTTCTAAATTTTACTTATTTTCATCTCTAAGAAAGAAATAATATTCCTACTTATCTCACAGGATTATTGTGAGAAGTAAGTGAAAAAAAAAAAGATTATGCATGATATTTAGCCAGGCATGTTCCTCATATTAAGTAATCAATTAATTATTACAATGATTATTATTTCATGGCAATAATTTCCATGCAGAATCTTAACCTTGCAAAAGGTCTGTTGTCTGAGGTCAACAAACTTACTTTCAGAACACATGAGAAGACCTTTGTTTTAAACTTTGGCCTTTAATGATAGATTAGGTCACAGTTTTTGACAGTTACTAATTAAAACTGCTTTATTGTTGTTACCTTTTACATTAGCACATTTTATTTTCCATTTTAATTTTGTACTATAGCCACAAGCTCTCTCATATGTGAGCAGAACATACGTACTTTTAAACCTAACAGGGTAAATTAATTGTTAAAGTATGTAAATTATGCTTTCAAGTTTAAAATATCTCACTTGTACTGATATAAATAATTCTAGAAACTGCATTTTTCATTTAGCTGCTGCTAGGCTTTGGTTGGTCTTAGACTTCTTTTAAGTAAAACTCATGTTTTCTCTATTATATTATGACCTTAAATTAATGATTCCTTAACAATAAAAAGTCACTTTTATTGCAGTAGGAAATTGCAGAAAAGAAATATTCCATCCCAGATAGATAATATTACAACTATCAGATTTTTGAAATATGGTTTCTTTGTGTCAATTAATATAATAGATTCCATCAGATTTAACTTGGAAATAGTTCCTAAGTTGGAGCAGAAGTGGATTAATCATTTCTGTTCCAGTTTTTTCTCCAATGCTGTCATTTTTGCCTATCAAAATTTTCAAAGTTAAATTTAATGACAACTTATTGATAGAACACCCACAATAGAAGTGAACAAAGTGTGATAGACAAGAATACCAGCTTTGGAATAACTTTCCAATGTGTTAGTCCAGTCATTCTTGGCAACATTTCATATTTTCTTGATAACAATTTTCCTCTGATGTAAAATATGAAAAATACCAATTTATCCCAATGATTGTCGGATTAAATGAGGCAATGCATGTACAAGGCCTGGCATATAAATTAAAAAAAAAATTCTCTTCATTTCATGTTGCCATTATTGTTATTTTTATTAGCAAAATATTTTTCCAGTGCTATGGATAAAAGTATATTGATATAATTGTCCAAACCAAATGTTATTTATTAAGGCAGACTTTACCCATTATATTTTACTAAAAAAAGGCTCTCACTTCTCTCTTCCATTAATCTCAGCCCTACATTTTATGTGGTTCAATGCACATTTATCTCTGTCCTGAGTATAATTTGATTTTTAAGGACAGGAGACTATCTTATTCTATAAGAACTCTATTCCACAGCAATCTTTTGCCATATAACAGGTCTAGCAAAGCACCTTATACATGCCTTGGGGTGCAAATACATTTGAAAAGAAGAGAAGGGAAGAGAGAATAATATTCGAGGGTAGATGAAGGCAGTGAAACAAAAGGGGTGGAATGGAGTAAAATAAAATGAAAAGAAAGGAAGACATTACAATTGGATTATCACGTGTCTTAGTTTCTTAGGCTGCTCAAAGCAAGTACCATGAAATTGGTCAGCTTACACAAAGGGAACTTATTTTCTCATAGTTTTGAGGCTGGAAAAATACCAAATCAAGGCATCAAGGCAATGCTTTCTTCCTGAAGACCAGTTGCCGGTGATCCTTGACTCCTCTGCCACAAGGCAAGGCACATGGTGGGTTCTGCTGATCTCTCCCTTCTCTCCAGGCTTACCGATTTCAGCTTCTTGCTTCTGTGGTTCTCTTTTTCTCTTTGTCTGAATTTCATTCTCTTACAAAGGACTCCAGTATTAGGATTAAGACTCATCCTTATTGAGGTGTGTCACACCTCAACTGAAATAACTCCATTAAAAGGTCCTACTTACAATGTTGTTATACCCACATGAATGGATTAGACTTAAGAACATACTTTTCTGGGGTACATGCAGCTTCAAACCACCACATTATGCAAAATAGCATAAGCTAAGGAATATAGAATTTCTTTGCTATAGATAAAGAAAGTTTTTTAGCTTCTTTTGCTTTTTATCCATTTATTCTTACTGTGCTGGTTTGAATTTGTTATGTACCCCATAAAAGGGTACATAACAATATGTCTTTTTAATCCACTCTTGTTTGGGCAAACATTGCAGGTGGTATCTTTCGATTAGGTTGTTTCCATAGAGACATGACACACCCAATAGTGGGTGGAAACTTTTGATTAGATTATTTCCATGGAGATGTGACCCTGCCCATTCAAGAAGGGTTTAGTTAGTTTATTGGAGTCCTTATGAGAGTTCAGAGAGAGAGAGCATGCAGTGTCAATACAGAGCCAGATGCTTGGAGATACAGACAGAAAGATACCTGGAGATGCTAAGCTAAGAGAAGAAGCCCAAAGTTTGCCCTGGAGAAGCTAAGTAAGATCTCACAGATGCTTAAAGAGAAAGTCACTGGGATCAGAAGCTGAAAGCAATGTAACCAGGCGCAAATGACCAGCAGACACCAGCCATATGCCTTCCCAGCAACAGAGGTGTTCTGGACATCACCCTTTCTTTAGAGCAGTTATCCTTTTATTGATGCCTTAGTTTGGACACTTTTTTAGCCTTAGACCTGTAAAATTTTAATTTAACAAATCCCCTTTATAAAAGCCTATCAATTTTGGTATACTGCATTCTGGCAACTTTAGCAAACTGGAACACTTACCAAGATTTCACTAATTCTTAAGAGTAAAAGTAGTTTTGGCCCACATATATGACACAATTCACTTATTTGGATAGTCTCTGCTCAGAAAGAAACAAATATTTTTATTTGAACATACAAGTTTAAATGATCATGTTTCAAACATGTGACATGAACTAAAGTTGAAAATGTGATTTGACCGATCATCAGGGTATGCCTTGTTAGAAATGATTACAGTATATAACACATATTTTCTTCATTTATGCTTTGGACTTATTTGAATTATTTTTTATTGTTTTATTTGATTAATGGCATAATTACACTGGCATGTCAGTAGACTCTGGTGTTGGATACTCAAGGGTAATTTACCCTTTATTCCTTGTGTCTTAACCCATGGGTGTTTGAAGCTGTTATGTACCCCAGAAAAGGCCATGTTCTTTTAGTCCATGACTTAAGGTGCAGATCTATTGTGGGTGGGAACTTTTGGTTAGGTTCTTTCAATTGAGATGTGATCCAGACCATTCAAAGTGGATCTTAATCCTTTTATTAGAGTCCATTGTGAGAGATACGAATTTAAGAGAAGCATAAAGAGAAAAGCCCTGGAGAAGCTAAGAGAGGACTCACACAAGCTCAGAGAGGAAGCCACTTGAACTAGTAGTTGAAAGCAACAAAATTCAGGAGAGAGAGATCAGCAGACTCTGGCCACATGCCTACAGTGTGACAAAGGTATCCTGATGCTAGCAGCCCATCTTCAGAGGCAGGTGTTGCCCTCTTGATGCTTTGAGGTGGACATTTTCATGGTCTGAGAACTGTAAATTTTAAATTAATAAATCACTGATGTAAAAGCCAATCCATTTCTGGTATATTGCATACTGATTTGCTATTGAATCTTTTCTTCTTTATATGCTTCAAGTTGTCTCCAGCCCCAGCCATAGAAAGTGAATCTTAATTAATTTAAATCAATGATGACAATTCAAATTTCCTCTTGCAAATGATTATATTAGGAAGCTAATGTAACACAATTCTGGCCAATGAGACTTTGGAGATTTTTCTGGGATTTTAGGAAACACATTTTTGTTATTAAAAAGATGACAGACATAAATAATTTTTTTTTTTTTTTTTTTTTTTTTTTTGCCACTGGACATTAGTGCATGCAGTTGTGATGCATAGAGCTGCTGCAATAATCAAAGGACCAAGAGGTAAATTAACAAACGCACTTGAGGTTGACAGGATATAAAGATGGAAAGAGCATGTTTTCCTGGGTGCATTATTGCAATGTGAATTCACCAGCAGGACTTCTTATTAAATGAGATAATAAACACCTTTATTATTTAACCATTTTGATTTTTGAGTTTTTTAGTTGGTTGCAGGAAAACCATCTTACATTGTGTTTCAGTTTGCTAAAGCTGCTGGAATTCAGTAAACCAGAAATGGGATGGTTTTTAAAATGAGGATTTATTAGTTTACAAACTTACAGTTCTAAGGTCATGAAAATGTCCAAATAAAGGCATCAACAGATGATGCCTTCTTTGAAAAAAGACTGCTGGTATCAGGGTTCTTCTGTCAGTTAGCACGGAACATGGCCAGTGGCTGCTGGGTCCTTCACTCCTGGGTTTCATTGCTTTCAGCTCTCAGTTTTAGTGGCTCTCTCAGCTGCTCTGGAGGCTTTTCCTAAGCTTCTCTGGGTATTTCTCACTGTTTATGTCTTTTATCCTCATAAGGGACTCCAGTAAAGGATTAAGACCCACCTTGAATGGGGTGAGTCACATCTCAAATGAAACAACCTAACCAAAAGGCCCTACTCACAATAGGTCCATACCCACAGAAATGGATTAATATAGCACAGCCTTTTCTGGGGTACATAACAGCTTCAGAACAGCAAATATAATATAGATCATATCTATAAATACAACTCAAAGGTATTTTATCTAATAGATACTGGTCTAGAGAGTAAAAAAATATAATATATTAATACTGGCTACTTTCAGAAAATATATTCTAAATCAAAATACTATCCCTCAAGTGAATTAGTTTGTTTTCTCTATTTTCTTGAGTATCATTCTTTATCCCACCCTTTATTATTTTCTGCTGTGACTTTTTTTTTCTGTTGAACTCCTTGAATATTAGTCTTTTATAAAGTGAGCAATTTATAACAGTAGAAAAGAAATTCCATTTTGCTATTTAATACAACTTTCAAAAATATACTAAGCATTTTCTGGGAATAATTACCTTTAAGAAATCATGTTTTGATTCTTTTAAATTTTGAATTAAAGACATATTCTATTTGTAACTGCCTCATGAATGTACCAACTCGTTTAAGATAATTTTAAAGCTATTTTCTAAAAAAGTCTATTAAACCATTGGTGAACCAACTCTTTAATACCATCGCTTTCTCTAAGGGTAACGTATCATCATACAGTTATAAAGAAGTATCAAGAAATGTGATTATGTTTTAATTTATGCTTAGATTACTAAAGCAGTACACACATAGGAAAATATATTAAAACATCTGACCTACAAAATACAACATGATTTTCAATGCTAAGAAAGGAAATTAGTAAAGGGAATGTGTTTGGCCAGACCCTCATCTGATTAAAATGAGATAAATGTGAAACCTTACTGTGTTTGAGAAGACATACAAGATCAATTTCCCTAGTGCTCTAAATAAATTCATCCCTAATATGCAAGTAATTAACATTCAGTGTTTAGAATTTAATTGTAATGCTTACTTTAATGGTCAATTTTAACGAAGGCATAGGGTCATTTTTAGTAATCTTGAATCAGAAGGAAAACAAGAAGGGAAATTAAAGCTTTGAGTTTTCACTTTTGAAAGGGAATGACCACAACTTGTGGTATTGGGTCTGAATGAAAAACTACTGCCAGGTTGGCACTAAATTTAAATGCTGTTTATATTCATGAAAAATAGATCTTGTGAGTATTTACCTGAATCATAAATTTTAATTTTAAAAGATATCCTTGTAATTGAATGTCGCACTACCCAACAACATTAATTTATTTTTTAAAGGTCTGTAGGTTTTGAAATTACAGCATTGATTTTTAATTTTGATATCTTATTAGTTAAACTACAAATAAACTCACTTCATATGAATTTTAACCATATAAAACTTAAGAAAATCAGGAACTCAGAGAATCTCAAGTTATGTAATTCTACAAATGTAAACTTACATTTTCCAAATGACTAGAGGTAATCTGAGAAATATTTATCTGTAAAATGCCCAATGTTTCTACAATTTTTCACTTTTGAATCCAAAAGCCTCTGACTCAGATCAAATTTCCTCCTGGTTACAAAATGAAATGAACTCTCTCCTTTTTCCTCTCCCTCTCCCTCTGCCTCTTCCTCTTTCTCTCTAACACACACACTCATACACATATGCACACATATATACTCACAGTCATTTTCTTTCTTTCAAAATTACAGACCTTAGAGGTACACTGCTGCTAGATATGGTGAACATTGGATGTTGTCATTCTTTCCCACTGCATTGCTGTGGTAATGGAAACTCATCTAAATACTCTATGACAGCCATCTGTAAGCATTCCTTGTATTAAGAGAACACTCATTTACACCTGTGTCTAGGATAAATTCAGATAATAACATTTACTCAAAAGATAGATTCACTAATTCTAGCTGAAGAAACAATCAGCCCTGAAATGCTCTCCCTGTTCCAAAATATTACAGCATGAAGTCAGGAATATCTGCACAGTTTGGGGTCAGTTTTCTTTGTGCCCTCATTGGAAACTGTACAGTAAGGTGGATTTGATTATGTGATATCTCTCATAGCAGTCAAACAGTTGCACTATTC
Source organism: Choloepus didactylus (assembly GCF_015220235.1). Lineage (NCBI taxonomy): Eukaryota > Metazoa > Chordata > Mammalia > Pilosa > Megalonychidae > Choloepus > Choloepus didactylus. The sequence continues at coordinate 34,852,627 of NC_051309.1, forward strand.
CTTGGAAAGCAGGTGGTGGAATATTTTTGCAGAAGCATGCAGGCAACTGCCTGCAGTCTGTGTTTTAACAGTTGCTGAATTGGCTGGCAACATTCTAATCCTAGCAGCTGTCTGCAACTTATTCTGTGATGATAGTAACAATAATATTTTCCAAATTGCTCCTATATTTATCTTGTGAGTAGAGGGGAACACAATACCTCAACAAAATGAACTTCTCTGATTAACAAAGTTTCAGAATGAAGGATTACTTGGCACTTGCTTATTGAATACTAATAACACCTTCTACAAATACCTTAAACTACTTTAATCTCATATCACCTCAAATTTATTTTAAACTGTGGTATATGGTCATAGGGATAACAACTGAACCAGGTTTAAAATCCTGTCTCTTCTGCTCCTAAGTTCTTCCTTAACACCCCACTTCTTTTGGTAGTAAGAATACAGCATTGTGCAGGTTGATAAAAGAAGTGGGAATGCTTGAGAAAGGGACTAGAGAGGGAGTCCAGAACTTCTGGGTCAGTATAAAGACATGGTTTATCTTAGCTGAAATACTTCATGCCATGACAGAACCCTGAATGACTATTTAAGATGCAAGAATAACAAATAATTGCTTCTTCACAATTTGCTTAGATATAGGGTTGTCAAATAAAAGATAGGAAGTCCAGTTATATTTGAATTTCAGATAAATAATGAATAATTTTTAGTATAAATATATACATATATATTCATACTAAATCATACTAACATATTTATACTAAAATTATTTGTTTTTAATCTGAAATTAAAGTTCATCTGGACATCTTGTATTTTGTTTGCTGAGTGTGGCAACCCTAGTTAGATGGCAATTTCATCAGAAATTTCTTCAGAGATTGTTGGTTCCTTAGCCCATAGAACTTCCCCCTTTTTACTTCCAATTGTTTGATTATTCCTAAAAATTTACTCTGTTTACAATAAGTTGGTCATGGCAATTTTGTTTCCTTCTCCAGATATTATCATAGGTCAATCACATGACCCAGCCAAAGAGAAATGACTTTCTGAGCAGGAATTTTCTTCTTGATTAAAGCAAGAGAAGGGATGAGTGAAAAGTTTCTTCTATAAACCCTAGATGGCTCTCCTCTAACCATCACCTCCACCTGGTTTTCCACTTAGGAATTTACTGGATGTCTATGCTATGATAGAAACACCACCAAGCAAGAGAAATCAAAGTTTATTATTGCTCATACCATCCAGGACTCACAGCAGCAGGGAAGTGGGTCTTCCTCAATCAGAGGTTAATGGTAACAAGGAAATTGGAGAAGCAGGGGATTACAGAAGCAAAAGGATTCATATGCTAATTAGGGAGGGGCTGCATTTCCCAGGAGTTCAGGTGATTGCTTGGATTTGGAATCTAACTGTCCCTCTTGGTGTTGCCAAAACAAAACAAAGGAAAACAAATAAAAAAATATAAACAAGGACATTTTTCCTAAATTTATCACAGCATGTCATAAGGGCCAGTCATATTTACCAAGGAGAGAACTGGGGAGAAGTAAGCACGAGGAACTTGATAAAAGTTATTACTCAGACATCACAAATTAATGGACTCTTTTATTTCTAATAGTGCAAAGTAAGAACACACTGCACCTCTCTTTTGCTTCCAATTAGTGCCATTGTTACATAGGATGCAATATGGCAAACTGTGATGGTCATTTTGCAACAATGATAGAACCTGAACACTGAAACTCACAGAAGTAATAGAAAAACCCTGGATTCCTGATGGCAAATTGGGTTGACATAACAAAATTGGAACTTTCTACCTCTTGATATTTTGTTAACAAAAAATATTGTTAAAGACTTATCCTTGTTTGCTACTTGCAACTATATGCATCTCCACAAATTAGTCATTGGAGGATTAAAATATCTCAATTCCTCAATTCCTCTTATTTTCAGAAAAGAACAGTTGTAAAGAAACTTGTTAAGGTTCACTCTTTAGTTGAGAAGACTTACTTGACTATCACATACTATACATTACTTTGGACACTACATACAGTCATCCACTATCACATACTATACATTACTTTGGACACTACATACAGTCATCCACAACACAAACCAGGTCATTTGAATTAGGGTTGTTGCACTAGGGGTGAAGAAAAAGAAGAAATCCTAGAATTTGCTTGGAGATCTACATGAAATGATAAAAACTAGTGGAGGATTAACTTTGGTAGATGAAATAAAGAATTGTTGACATGTGAGGTTTGTGATTCCTCTTAGATATCAAAGTGTAACAATTACAGAGTAAGTTTTTATATATAGTTAGATCAGAAGAAGACATTAGAGCTAGAAATATACTTCTGAGAATTGCCAGTATATAGAAGGAAGTTAAATATAGGTAAAATGACCTATGGGAAAATGTAGATAGAGAAGAATAAGAGAAACATGAGAAAAGACCCTGGGCTGTTTTCTAGCAAAGTCCAGAATTTAAAGTCTATTCCAGTTTAGGAGCTATTAAAGAATACTGTGAAGTAGTATCCAGGAGGAATATCAGTTGTTTCAAGGAGATTAATTGCATTAAATGCTGCTGAGCAGTTGCTTAAAATAAAGACAAAACAACTTCCATTGATTTTGGCAATAAAATTGTTCTCTGTAACCTTACAAAGAACCCTTAACTGTGTGTTGGAGTTTGAATTAGGTAAGTTAAAATGTCATTTGCAGGTGAGGAAGTATCAATGCTTTAACATTTGATTTTTTTTTATTATTATTAAATAGGAGAAGAGAAATTGGACAGAAGATCAAGAGAGGTATGTGATCAAGCATATGTGTTTGTGTAATCCTGGAAAAACATCTAGTAACTGCTAGAATAATGTTCTTGAGAATGGAAGAGATGAGTTCCATAGTAAATATGAAGGAAATGCCTTTGATAACTTAGAGAAAAATTAACATTAAAAATATCTTAAGGAGTTAGTTCTCTAGAGAAGCTAGTAAGCAGCCAGACACATCTAGTAAATAGACTGGAGAAACTGTTTGAGGGATATCTGTGACCAGACACACATTGAACACCAGTCTTGATGGTTGAAAGGGCCAAAATTATAGCATAGAACTGTAAGTAAAGTCCCCAAGCAGCAGAGGCTGGCATCCCTCCACCACTGGCACAGCAGGCTGTGTTGGAAGACTACCCAGTGGGAAAAAGCAGCAATCTCCACTGGCAGCAAAGAAGTAGCTCAGCTAAGCTCCAACTGCAGTTTTAATTAACAGTTTTGGACTATTGAATACAAAGTAGTAGCACAGATAAACCTGGAGCAACAGGAAAGGAACCCAGAGGGTCTCTCAGCAGAGAGGAGTTTGGGATGATGGAAAAACTAGATTAACTAAATTAATAAATAAAAACAGAGGCTTTTGGAGTTGGCCATGTTCAGAATACTGGAAAAGGGCTATTACCCAAGAATAGGGCACATAGAATTGGGTACTCACTCTGGCTGTTAACTGGTGAAACTGGGGGGCTTTTGACTGGCTCTGAAAAGGGGATTTCTTCTTTTTTTTTCTCTTACTGATTTTTAAACTATTCTAAGTAGCTCATTAGAGAAAGCTTCAGGCATTTTTGCTTGTCAGCTCAAGTGGTGGACCTCCTTCAGAAAATTCGGACCCCAAAGGCTGGAGAAAAAGACAGAAACTTCTCACTCAACCTCAGTTTAAACCACACCTCTGCCAGGGACAGGGTCTGCTGAGAATTAAGGACCCCACATCTCTTTATGTGGTGGGAGTTGTGGGCTGACAAGCACCACCTGCTGGGCATGATAGGAAAAACAGGGTCTAGAGGCCTCACAGAAAAGTCTGAAAACTTGTTGGATCTCATCTTCAGGGAAACTTGACACTAATTACACTCTCCTCCTGAGACTTGGGCATGTCTGCTCTGGGAAAACATGTTTTGGGTCAATCATATCTGCATAACCTCTTCAAAAAAGAAAAAAAAAAAAATAAGGTTTCGTATATGCAGGACTAGAACCAGAATAACACAAGCTAAAAAAAATAGTGATCAGTTAAACAGATACTATGCTAGAGGACCAGAATAAGTAGAATTGAATGCCAAAGAACAGACAGAGTACAAAGCCAACCAACAAGAAAATCTTAGGTGAAAGAGTGAAAATGACCTCTAAAATAAACTAATCAAGGAAACCAGATGCCTAGACACCAACAAAAACTTATGAATCACACTAGAGAAAACAAAGATATGGCCCAGTCAAAGGAACAAACCAACACTTCAAATAAGATACACAAATTGAAACAACTAATTTAAGATGTTTGGACAAACATGCTAAATCAATTCAAAAATCAAACCAATGAGTTGAGAGAAGATATGGCAAAATTGATAAAGGATATAAGGAAGACATTGGGCAAACATAAGGAAGAAATTGAAAGCTTGTAAAAACAATTGGCAGAAAGTATGGGAATAACAGGCACAATAGAAGAGATTAAAAACAATGGAGACTTACAACAGCAGATCTGAAGAGGCAGAAGAAAGGATTAGAAAATTAGAGGATAGGACATCTGAAATCCTACACATAAAAGAACAGATAGGGAAATAATGGAAAAAATATGAGCAGCATCCTGGGAATTGAATGAAAAAAATGAAGTGCATGAATATATGTGTCATGATTGTCCCAGAAGGAGGAAAGATGGGAAAATGAGAAGAAATAATAATGGAGGAAATAATCACTGAGAATTTACCATCTCTAATGAAATATATAAAATTTCAGATCCAAAAAGCACAGCATACACCAAACAGAATAGATCTGAATAAACCTGCTCCAAGACACTTGCTAATAAGATTGGCAAATATCAAATACAAAGAGAAAATTCTGAAAGCAACAAGAGAAAAGTGATCCATCATGTACAAGGGAATACCAATAAGACTGTCAATTTCTCAGCTGAAACCATGGAAGTGAGAAGGCAGTGGTATGACACATTTAAGATACTTAAAGAGAAAAACTGCCAACCAAGAATTCTGTATCCAGCAAAACTGTCTCTCAAAATGCAGGAGAGTTTAAAATATTTTAATTCAAACAGTCACAGTTTGTGAAAAAGATACCTGCTCTACAAGAAATACCAAGAAACACTACAGGCAGATAGGAAAGAGAGGTTTGGAGAAGAGTATAGAAATTAAAACTATCAGTAAGAATAAAATTAGAGAGAGAGGAAAAAATAAAAATAAAATAAGATAGGACATATAAAATCCAAAAGACAAAATGGTAGATGGTAGCACAATATTTTAAGCACACTGAGCAAAGTTGAATGTGAGTAAGGTTGGAAAAGGAAAAATAGTGGCATGTATGACACCAGAAGATAATATAGAAGAAAAAGACTTGGATTGTATAACTTAGCAAAACCTATGGTGGTCAATGATGGTGATTTAATATTCAAATATAAGAATGTTTTTTACATGAAGGAAAACAAATAAATGTCAAAATGGCAAGGTGTTAAAAATGAGATGGTATATGGAAAAATACAATCAATGAAAATTAGAATCCATAGTTAACAGTAACATTGTAATATACTTCCATAGTATATTACATTCCATGAAATGAAACAATGACAGTATACAAAAGCTAATGTCAATAAGAGTGGAATATAAGGGAGAGGTATGGTATTTTTGGTGTTATTTTTGTTGTTCTCATTATTTTATTTATTTTTTATTTTTATAAAATATAAAGTATGTAAATATATATAAAAGTAGATTTTGGTATCAGAGAACCATCAATGCTAAGGTCTGGAGTCAAGAAACCTTGGTCCAGAAGAGTGGACCCACACAAGCATGTGGATAGGTGAGTTTAAGAGTGCCCCAGATTTTCAGAGTGCTGCCACCTAAGGGTTCTCAGATGCCTGAAGAATTGAGGGAGCTTGACTGCTCCATTGCTTAGGAAGAGTGTTGGTGCCCCAGGCTTCAGAGGAGGTGGAGCACATTCCCTCGAGATTGGAGAGGGCCTGGTCACCACCCTACTGTTTGGAAAGTTGTGAGTCTTTTCCCTAGAAAGGCAAAATTTGGGTGTCCTGATGCTTGAGGGTGGGGCTGAGAGCAAGGTGGTCTCCCCAAATCTTGTATATGTTGCAGCACTCATCCCGGTGGTTGGAGAGACTAAGGCTGCTGTATAAGCCTTTGGAAAGGATGAGACTGCCACTCTCAGGCCCCAAAGGTACAACTTCATTCCATAAATGACTCTCAGACTTTGAAATACAATGGAGTTTGCCTTGTGTGATTTAGGAACTGTTTTGGAACTTTGACCCCTGTTTTTATTTCATTTCTCCTTATGGCAATGAAAATCATTATCCTATGACTATTCCTCCTTTATCTATTGGAAGTGGATAAATTCTTCTAAGTTCCACAGCCCCAGGATAATTTTGCCATAGGACAAGTGATGCCTGTAAATGATTTTGTAAGACTTTGTACTTATTTATTTTACTGAAATGATTCAGGCTTTTGTAATACTGTGATGTAATGAATGTATTTTGCACATGGAAATAACATGACTTTTGGAGGTTCCAAGAGTGAAATGTGCTTGTTTAGATATATTATGCCCCACAGAAAAGCCATGTTCTCTAATGCAATCTTTCTGGGGGATTAGGTTGGAAACTTTTGATTGTTTCCATGGAGATGTGACTCATCCAACTGTGGGTAAGAACTTTGATTAAATTATTTCCATGGTGTTGTAATCCCACCCATTCAGGGTGGGTCTTGATTATTGCACTGGAGTGCTTAAGAGAGCTCAAGAGATCATACAGATGCTGATGCTTAGAGATGCTTGGAGATGCAAACCAAAGGATGTTTGGAGATGCTAAGCTAGCAAGTGAAGCACAGAGTTTGCCCAAGAGAAGCTAAAAGAGGACTATTTCTCTATTAGAGAGAAATGCCCTGGGAGAAAGAAGCAATGCTACACAGGAGCTGAGAGAAAGGACTGAAGACAGAAGCCAAGAGACATTTTAGAGAAAGCCATTTTGAAACATACTCTGGGAGCAAAGTACCAGCAGATGCCTACCATGTGCCTTCCCAGTTGACAGAGGTGCTCTAGATGCCATCCACCATTCTTCAGTGAAGGTATCCTCTTGTGATGCCTTAGTATGTTCACTTTTATGGCCTTAGAACTGTAAATTTGTAATCTAAAAAATTCCATTTATAAAAACCAATCTATTTCTGGTATTTTGCCTAATGGACCACAAAGTGTTAAAATGGGATGGAATATGAGAAAATACAATCAATGCAAATTAAAGTCTATAGTTGCCAGTAACATTGCAATATACTTCCATGAACTATAACAAAGGCAATATATAAAGGCTAAATGTCAATAAGAGTGGGATTAAAGGGAGGGGCATTGGGTTCTTGGTGTTATTGTCATTGTTTCTCCTTTTTATTTTATTCATATTTGATTCTTCATTTGTTTCCTCTTCTTTCTTTGCAGAAGAAAAGGAAATGTCCTGATATAGATTGTGGTGCTAAATGTATAACTATGCGATTATACCAGGAACCATTGATTTCTTACTTAGGAAGGATTGTATGGTGTGTGAATACAACTGTTTAGAAAATAAATGGAAAGACACAAGTTCTGGAGAAAATGTGGAGAGAAGGATATGCCTTTTCACTGTCCATAGGGAAGTAGAATGATGCAACCCCTCTGGAGGGCAGTGTGGTGGTTCCAAAATAGGCCAAGTCTAGGATTGCCATATGATCCTGCAACCCTGTTTTTAGGTATCTCCTTGGAAGAACAGAAAATAGGGACACAAATGAACATTTGCACACTGGTAATTATGGCTGCAGTATTAACTATTTACAATGGCTGAAAGTGGTCTAATGGTACATTGATGAATAGAAGAGTGAACTGTGGTGTATGCATACAATGGAATATTGAATGACTGCAAGAAGGAAGAAAGTTGTGAGGCATGCAACTATATGAATGAATCTTGAAGACAGCATATTGAGTGAAATAAGCCAGAAATGAAAAGTCTTATACTATATATACTAATACAGATTATAATGTACAAATTTGAGAATTGAATTTGAGGGCATGGGCTATCATGGGGAGGCTTCTTGTAAAAGTTCCTAGATTATAAGCTCTTACAGTAGTCACATCTATTCCTGAGTTGTTACAGTTATTTCTAAATTCTGAGATACTGGGCTCTTTCTGTATAACCTGATCATTCCCTGGAACTTTGGTTACCTGTGTAACCCTGAGACTCAGAGGTAGAGTTACACAGTTATAAAAGTCAGTATTACCCCATACAGCAACTGTTACAAAAGCTGAAAAAGAGATCAGACTTCAATTAGAGATATGAAATGAATCTGATCAGGTTAAGGTGAAGGCAATTCAGACTAAAGGGTGAAGGATGATATTGACGGTGTTTTAAAACTTCAACTTCTGTGTAAGACAAAAGGAAGAATGTTTATTTTGCAAAATTTATATTTTCTGTAGCACAGTAACTAATATAACTTGTATAGTCAGTTTATTTGAACACCATAATTACATAGAACCTTGAATAGGGAGGGTGATCTTGTTGGCTTGTACAGGTTAATGTGATGCCCTGATACATCCCAGAGCAATTTTGCAGAGAATAGAAAAACGTGTTTTCACAGCCCACTTGAGGGACTGGTGAAAAATGTGGAAATGTTTAACCTCCCCACCTGGAAAATTCCTGATATTCTTGCAAGCATTGGGTACTAACAATTTAATAGGCCAAACACTAGATCTTGGGGCTTGCCCTTATGAAAATATTCCTGCAAAGGAGAAGCTAAGTGTACCTATAATTTTGCCTAGGAATCACCTCCAGAGAACCTCTTTTGTTGCTTAGATGTGCCATCTCTCTCTAATCCAACTCTGCAGGTAAACCATGGGCTGTAAGTCTCCCTGACAATGTAGGACATGGCTCCCAGGGATGAACCTGGCCCTGGCATCATGGGATTGAGAAAGCCTTCATGCACCAAAAAGGAAAGAGAAATTAAACAAAATAGAATATCAGTGGTGGAGAGATTTCAAATATAGTTGAGAGGTCATTCTAGAGGTTATTCCTATGCACTATATAGATATCCCTTTGTAGTTTTTAGTGTATTGTTAGTGCACACTTATTAATCTTTTGATTAGGGTTAAAACTTTTGATTGAGTGATTACATGGAGATATGACTCACCCAACTGTGCATGAGAACTTTGATTAAATTATTTCCATGGAATTGTGGACCCCATCCATTCACGGTGGGTCTTGATTAGTTAACTGGAATACTTAAGAGAGCTCAAGAGCTGACTTGGTTGCTGATGCTTGGAGATGCAAATAGAAGGAAGTTTGGAGATGCTAAACTGAGAGAGAGGAGTGAAGACAGAAGCCAAAAGACATTTCAGAGAAAGCCATTTTGAAACACAATCTGGGAGCAAAGGAATAGCAGACACCAGCCATGTTCCTTCCCAGTTGACAGAGGTGTTCTGGATGCCATCTGCCATTCTTCAGTGAAAGTATAATCTTGTTGCTTCCTTAGTCTAGACACTTCTATGGCCTTAGAACTGTAAATTTGTAACCTAAAAAATCCCCTTTATAAAAGCCAATCCACTTATGGTATTTTGCCTAATGGCAGCTCTAGCAAACTGGAACACAAGGTGTTAAAACCGGGATGGTATATGGAAAAGTACAGTAAATGCAAATTAGAGTCTATAGTTAACAGTAACATTGTAATATACTTCCATGCAATATAACAAGGGCAATACATTAAAGCTGAATGTCAATAAGAGTGGTATTAAAGGGAGGGCATGGAATTCTTGGTGTTACTGTCATTATTTCTTTTTTTTTATTTTATTTTATTTAATTTTGTTCATTTTTTTTTTCCTCTTCTGCTTTCTGTTCAGATGTAAGGAAATGCCATGATATAGATTGTGGTGGTGAATGTATAACTATGTGATTATGCCATTCCTCTCTCTTGTGCAAACTCTGGGCTCCCTCTCTTAGCTTAGCATCTCCAAATATCCTTCTGTCTGTATCTCCAAGTGTCTCCAAGAATAGGCAAGCATCTGGGTCTGTGCTGGCTCTTAGCTTCTCTCTTAAATACTTCAGTGAACTAATGAAGATCCACCCTGAAAGGACAGGGCCACACCTCCATGGAAATAATCGAATCAAAAGTTTCACCTACAATTGAGTGAGTCACATCTCCATGGAAATACTAAAACAAAAGTTTCCACCCTTATCAGAAAAGTAATAAATCTGCCGCCACAAGAGTGCATTAAAAAACATGACTTTTTGGGGGACATAAGTCCCAACTGGCATAAGTAGTATGGGATGTTTCAGGTGTTATTTTTTCATTTTTACTCTTAGTTTTGTTTTTGGGTAATGGAAATATTTAAAAATTGATTGTAGTGATGAATGCACAATTATATGTTGATACTGTGAAGAACTGATTATACATTAGGTTAATTATCTGATATGTAACTATTTCTCAATAAAATTGCATTAAAATTATTAAAAACATATCTTAGAACTCTATACATCTTAAGCCTTAACTTCTCATTTGCTAATCCCCCTCCTTGTCTCCTGGCAATCTATATTCTAGATTCTGACTCTATTAGTTTGTTTATTTTAGTTATTTCATGTCAGTGAGATCAAATACTGTTTGTCCTTTTGTGGCTGACTTATTTCATTCGACTTGACTTATTCAAGATTCATCCATGTTGTAGTGTGTATCAAAATTTCATTCGTTTTTAAAGCTGAATAATAATCCACTTTACATATATACATTTTATTTACCTGTTCATTGATTGATGTACACTTGGCTTGCTTCCATCTTTTTGGCAATTGTGAATAATGTTACTGTAAACATCAGTGTGCAAATATCTGTTGGAGTCCCTGCTTTCAGTTCTTTTCAGTATATACCTGGTAGTGGAATTGCTAGGTGTACGGTAATTCTAAACTTAACTTTCTGAGAAACTATCCACTCTCTTTCACAGTGGCTGCACCATTTTACATTGCAGCCAGCAATGAATGAAGGTTCCTATTTGTCCACATTCTCTCAAATGCTTGTAATTTTCCTTGTCTTAAATAATAATCATTCTAATGGATGTGATGGTATGTCATTGTGGTTTTGATTTGTATTTCCCTGATGATTAATGATGTTAAGAATGTTTTCATGTCCATTTTGACCATTTTTATATCTTTTTTGAAGAGATATCTAGTCAAGTCTTTTGCCCATTTTTAAATTGGGTAGTCTTTTTGTTGTTAAGTTGAAGGATTTCTTGATATATTCTGTGTGTCAAATCTTTATCAGCTATATGGTTTCCAAATATTTTCTTCCATTGTGTAGGTTGTCATTGGGCTGTCATGGTGAAGTCCTTTGAGGCACAAACATTCTTAATTCTGATGAGGTCCCATTTGTCTATTTTTTTTCTTCTTTTATTGCTCATGCTTTGAGTACAAAGTCTAAGAAACCATTGCATAGTGCAAGGTATTGAAGATGCTTCTGAAACTTGGAAGTGGTCTATTTGGAATGCGGGAAACTTTTTGGTAATGGATGGTGGTGATGGTGGCACAACACTGTGAACATAACTAACAGCACTGAAATATATATCTGAATGTGGTTAAAAGGGAAAATTTTATTATATATATATATATATATATATAAAACATTTTTTTAAGAAAATCCATGGAAGTGCCCTATGCTAACAGTGAACCCTAAGTTAAGCATATAGAAAACTTTGCTGATCAGACAGATTTGGAATGTTAGCAGGTAAACTAAAATGGATTTATGAGGTCCAGGAAAGATGGAGAAGGAGGATTTAATAAAACTAGGAAATGCAGAAATCATGGGTGGAGTATGGCCTACACAAGCAGTGGACCCTAAACTAAGTCTTGGTCTACTGTCAGTAGTACAATTACATCATTGTGCTCTCATTGATTGTAACAAATGTACCACACCAAAGCAAGGTGCTAATAATAGGGTAGTATATGAGAATCCTGTATTTTATGCATTATTTTTCTGTAAACTCATGACTTCTCTAATAATAATTAAAAAATATTTAGAGAATATGACTCTCAGGTTGGTGATGGAATTATGTTGAGGTTGTATCTGAGCAAATGTTCTTGAATTTAAGATGAAACCAGTCAATTAAATGTGTGACTTTCTAAAGCAACTTTAGGAGAGTGGGAATTTAGTTTGAACTATAGTTGGGATTTAATGAGTGCAATGGAACAAGAAAGAGACACGGTTTTAAGTGTGTTCTCTAACCTGGGTAAGTATTGAAGTGAAAGCAAAGAATAATGATCATTATGAAAAACTAATGTTGTTAGAAGTTAGAAGTTTTAATGAAGTAAAAGCACTGTTACAATATGGTTCCTAGAATAAACTGGCTGTAAGAATAGAAGAGATAGTCTATTTTGAGATTGTAAAATCAAGGTTTAATTGGAGGTAGTTATTGAGCATAACAAGTTTGAGATTTTGACTATGAGAATGGACTGAAGGAAAATTGGAGGCAAAGATGTCAAGGTGCTGAGATAACTAATTATTAGATGGGTCATGTGTATGGATGGTGGATTTATAAGAATTACAAGGTAAGAGATGAAGAAGAAAACAGGGCTCAGCAATTGACTGTGGGGAAATAAGCAGGAGATCTGTAAATGACGGCAATGAGACTGGGTAGGTGCCACTATCCCTGATGGGATGAGCTTCAGTGGAGTTGGAGCTTTTGAAGGAGGAAGGCAATGGACCTTCACAAATTGGAGAGGAACAGTAAAGAGAAAAATAACACTAAAAATCACTTCATTCTAGCAGACTAGAGGGAGGTGGTGTCCTCAGGTGGTTACAAGCATTCAATTATTGTCAGGAGGAGGAGGAACACTTAAAGAAGGTTTTAAGCATATAGAAAACTTTGTTGAGCAGAGATTTAGAATATTAGCCGTTAAAATAAAGTGGCTTTATGAGGTCCAGGAAAAGTGGAAGAGGAGGATTTACGAAACTAGGAAACACAGAAATCATGGGTAGAGCAAGATTATCTTAAAATATTTATGATAATAGGTCAGAAAAACAGATGTGAGAAGAGATGGAATAAATCTTTAGAGTCTCTTAGAGGATGGTTTATGTTTGGTTCATGCTTTCATAGAGGTGTAGCTTTATAATACCTTGTGATTTCTTCTGAAGTCTGATGAGCTATGAAGTAGTTTGAGGCAAGACTAGTAACTGCCCAACTGTCAATAGTATAATGAATCTTTTTTTACAGAGTCATTTGTAGAAATATCAGATACCAATAATGTTCTTGTCACTTTGAAGGTTTGGAGGTTGTTGTTAGACATCTAAACTATTTCCCCTAAAATAATAGGAGTTTAAAATAACAATAATGGCAACAACTATATAGAGCAAAATGCTAATATGCACATTAACTTATTAATCCCTAAATCAAAAGACCTCAATTTTTTGCTGGTGTTCCCACCTACATTTAAGACACAAATACAAACACATGCATATACAAACATACTCACACACACGGAATGAATTGCTTAAAAGCATCAAGAATTTTAAAGTGATTGTATCTTATATAATTTGAAACCTGTGCAGATAATATTTTTGATGTGGGTTAGGAAATATAGAACTTTTATGACCACATAAAAAGTTAACTATGTAACATCTTTTTTTTATGTTGCAATGTAAAGTTTTACTGTGGGACCATTACCCAAAAACATCTAAGATCTATTTCACTACCAGAATTTGGATTTAACCCATAACAATTATATTCATTGAATCCATGGTGCTAATATTGTTTCTACTTAACTTTCCAATTCCAGGAAAAGTGGTATACGCTATTAAATAAGAATTGGCTATATTGCACCAATACTTGCACTCCATATTAATTTAAGCTTATCTTTGAACCCAGACACTTTGACTACTTTCTAAAATATTCTGCAAAAGTGTATGCATTCTGAATATTATTGAGTTTACTATTCAAAAATCACTGACAAGTATGGTAGCTTTATGACTGATATAAGCATTACTGATCTATTTTTAAGTCAAATTATTAACATGTTTCCAATGGTTAAACATTTGACTTAAAATTATATTTGGTTAGTTGCAATAAATTTTAGAATAACTATATATAATGTAATAACCTAGAAAATATTAGCTGAGCAAAGATATGAAAATAATAATCAGTTAACTTATGACTGTTCACTATTTACAGTTTTAAATGCTTTTCATGAATCAATTCCTTTATATCTCAACCCTACATGAAAGCATGAAAGTATTGTTATTATTATTATTCCCATTTTACAGATTAGCAAACTGAAGCATAACAAATTTCATATTTGCCCAAGGTAACTCATCTAGTCAGTTGTATGTCAGGATCTGAATCCAGGCAATCAAGCTCTAGTATCCATATTACTAACAAAATTACTCTCCTGCTTCCCAAGGTAGTAAAATTAATGTGATCTCTTTTCATTTGAATACCTTGATTTTACTTTATGTAAAATATTAATTCTCATAAAATTGAATTTAAGTGAATAAAGCAAAGTGAATTGTTTTTCATTTTTTTTTCAGTAGAATAGTTACAGAGTTATACCCTGACAATAATCTAAAGTAAAAAAGAAAAAAAAAAAACCTGGTGAAGTTTGCAAATGTCAAGAGGTATAAAGCACACATTATATTATAAAATTCAAGGGGGAAGCAGTATTTACTTAAAAATAGAATATCAAGATAGATAGAAAATAAGGACTTCATTGATTCTGTAAAATGTCTTATTCATGTGTTGGTAAATGAATACACAATGATTTGAAAAAATTTGGGTTTTTAACATAGCCTACATATCTGAATATGATGTTTTAATTTTTTCTATTCATAGAGCAATAATAGATACATGATTTTGCTTATTTCATTAAAAGAAAAGAAACTTTTAGCAGTGCATTTTATCCCTTTTAGTATTAAAACTCTAATGAATAAAAATGGACTCTAAACAGATTATGGTTTTGATTTTTGATTTGAATAACAATAACTTTTAAAAAGAATGCATAAGGCAACTTTTTTCCTTCAAATTAAAATAAGCCTAATAAAAATATCTTAGGAATGTTTTTTTTATATGTATGTTAATGGACATGCTACAATTGCTCTAAATTTCAAGTATAATAATTTTCTAAAACAAAACCTGAAACGAGAATACAGATCACTGGAGTTTGCCTGATAACATTCAGGAATCCCAGGTAAATTTGAATTTGAGATAAATAATGAGTACTTTTTAAATGTTATGTATATCCCATTTGGATCATAGAAGTATTTGTTGTTTACCTGTAACTCACATTTAACTAGGTGTTCTGTATTTTTATTTCTTAAATCTGGCAATTCAACCCTCAGGTCCTCAATTTCATCGGTCATTGATCTATTTTATCTTTAACATAGTAACTTCAGTTTTAAATTTCTTTACAATCTGCTTTAATTTATTTTCATAAAATAAAGCAGTTGCTACATATTACTATCAAGGCAAAACAAATGTTATTTATGAACAAAGTGTAGTATGTTTATGAGTATATGGGCAGGACTAAACATCCATACTCAGAAATTTGTTCCATTTTGTAGGTATCCACACATATCCTGGCTAAAAAGTAAAGCAGAAGTCATTTACCAAAGTTAATGGCAAACTATTTTGGAGAAAACAAATTTATTGTAGGCATAGTTGCCTAAAATTATCTAAAAGTGTACATAAATGAGTAGCTTTTTGCTACAGAAACCCGTGCTTTTTAGCTGTTTTAATTTTATTTTTAGCTTGTAATCATTCACCCTTTCATTCAGTTCTCATTGTTAATTTGAACAGATAATTTAGAAAGACTGGTGAAGCACAAAATGTATTTGTCTTGTTAATTTTGCTAACAATTGAATCTACAAGGAGAGTACATTGTCCTAAATAGCTGTGACAGCTGCCTAGTTAAAAGCATGAATTCTTCATTCAGCAAATAATCTCCAGCGAAGACATAATGTTTCCCCTTTGTTTTCATAACTCTTTGCTTAAAAAAATAATACCATACCAACCATTACTAAGATGGATTACGTATATCCAGTAAAAATCCCTACAGGCTTTATAATGGCCATTTAGGAAAGCTGAGAAAAGAATAAATCTCCAGATTATAAAAAGATCGTAATTCTGTAAAACACCATAATCCTAAAGAGGCTCCAAGATTGCCTTCACTAGATTAGACAGCCCATATTTCTTTTTTGAAAAGAGGTTCCATGATCTCTTTGAGTAATATTTCACTTCATTTGTATCATGATGAAGAAGTTCACCATATTTCTAAAACTTTCCTAGGCAAAACTGTACTTTTTGTACTATCAATTCTGATACTTGAAAAACAAAAAAAAAAAAAATCCCAAATCCTATTATCATTATTAGGAGTAATGGCTTTCTCTCATTTTTTTTTCTTCCTCAGCAACTGTTATTTTAATTGCTGAGTTCAAGCTTTCATTATAAAAGTAACAGTATCAGGAAAAATATTAAAATATGGAAAATATAATTAATAAAACACTTAATTCTATGACTTAGTAAAATAACTGCTAGAAATATGCTTCTTGCTAACTCGTTTCTTGCATATTTATAGATATATATGTAAATGCATGTCACATTCACTTTACTACACACATAATTTTGATCCTGGGATTTACTGAATAATCAATTTTGCTATGAATTATTAGTGTAATGAGTTATCCAGTTGAATGATTTTTTAAACATATTAATATCCATTTATTCATTCGTTTTAAAATCCACAAGCTGAATATTTGGAGCTTGTGGGTATTTTACGATTGTTCAAGTGGTAACTGACACTTCTCATGGAAGATTCCCTTTCTTTTCGAAAAGATAGCAAGGACTTAAACCTGTAAATGTTATAGGAGAAAAGGAAATGTCTACTCATTTTTCCTGGAAAGAAAGTCATTCTGTATCTTAATATCAGTGTTTCAAATTGAGATAAGCATTTTGTTAAGTAACATTAATTAGGCTGTTTTTAGACGGTATAGTTAAAGAATTAGGTAGTGTTTTCCCTAACTTTAGATTTTGTCTAGATTGCTAATGTCCACTGTCCACTACAGCTGTTATTTAAATTTCAATACTCCAGGGTTTGACAATGTTTTGTTTTCAAAAAAGGTCTCACAGTGCCTTATGAAAGAAATTTCATGTGATTGTCAATCATTTCCTTTTCTTTTGTGAATAGATGATTGGACACAAAATAAAGAGTTGAGCCTCCTCTTTGTTACATGGGAGTCTTCCAGGAACATAGGACCCATATACTGGGATTAGGAACTGTGAAGAACTTGCTTGTGACAAATAAGTAATTCTCAGTACTGTGGTCTGTCAGTCTAAAGTTCTGATAAATCTTGTCAGTGTTTTGTGTAGTTCAAACAAATCTGTATGTCTGATGAGAATCAGTATGAGAAGGAATCTTTTAGTATAGGGGCCTTCTCAATCAGCAAAGGATGGTGAAATAGACAGCAAGTGGAGGCAGTAATCAATGACAACTGTAACTAATATTTGAAACATGTAAGAATGAAGCCCTGATTCAAAGGAGGCATTACAAATATTCTGAATGTGTTTTAATATCTTCACAGGATTAGTGCACTGGTAAAAAGCCACCAAATCATTTTTCCTTTTAAATCTTTACCTTCTGAAATATTTTTTTTTTCATGAGAATGATATTTTATTTGTCAGAAATAACAGGGAAAATATAATTCACTTACAGCAACTCTCAGTCACTATTCCTATTGTCCAACAATGGTAGTGCAGATTTTTTTTTTCTTAGCAAATTCTCAGACAATCTTAACTGACGCTAGATGTTATTCAAATGATTGAACATATATTTGGGTTTTCCTCTGGATATTTGGGATCATATCTATACCACCTTTATTGCTGGGTGTCACAGCCCAAGAGGGCTTTTGTAGCAGAAGGACTAAAGAAAGCATCGGACACATTCTGAGGCATGAGCTTTTATTATGGGGCTTACCTACAGGGTGGGGAAGTTGAGTCATGTTGCCCTGAAGTCAGGAGCTGCTCTGAATGGCGGTGAGTTCAGAGCACAACATGGAAATAGTCTGCACTTTCTGAGGGCTGAATAAGCTGGTTATAAGGGCTCGACATTCCAGTGGGTATGAGAGCATAAGGTGGGAACCAGGGTTGTGCAACATAGGAAAGGATTGATTGTGTAATCAATAGGGAGGAGGGGAGGATTATAGATTATCTTGGAGATAACCATCTCAGGGAATCTCAGGGAATCTCAGGGAATCTCAGGGAAGGGGTTGTTTCTGGTATAGATTACATCTAGCACCAGATATTACAAGGAGAATAGGTCAAACCTTAACTGTCCTAGGTCAAGCAAATTGCTGTGTGCAGTCTTCAAAACACTTGGGGGCCTGGGGGCTCCACACTGGACAATAAATATACCACTCCTTAAAGTAGTATATTCAAAATCCTTACCTTCTCTGATTCAATTATTTTCATTTAAATTCAACATTTTTTTAATGGTATGCTTCTTAGGTGTTCAGTTTGCTAAAACATAGAACAATTATGGAATTCTCTCCTTTCCAGAAAAGCTAGAGTCCCATTATGCAGCTCAAAAACAGTTACATAGAGAGGATTGCTGGTAATTATTTGACTGAGCTTAATTAGTTATTTATAAACACACATTTTGTAAGCCCAAACTAAATTTAGTTCTATAACATTTTCTTTAAAAACTACTCTCCTGAGAAAGAGAAATAAAATCAGATCCTTAGTTTTTCCCATTCCTTTTTAAGTGACACTTTTCCTTTCTTGCCTTCTGCTGAGTGTTTGAAAGAAGGGTTCCCTGTCTATATTTGGTCCCAACCTGGTAGAACCTAATGGCTTCTGTTCTTTTGAAGAACATCTTATAGCACTTATTTAACTTCTTCTATATCACTTGTAAAAAGTTCATAGGAATAATAACATTTTTATTGATTGCTATATGCCAAGAAATGTGTTAATATCTTATTGTTCATTAACTTGCTTTATTTGTAGAAAAAACTCAAGATATATTTCCCATTTAAAAAAAAAAAAGACTGAGCAGAGACAGAAATACTGGGCTACTTGCCAAATGTCACAAAGTAAGTTAGTGAAAGAGCCAAAATTTGGTCCCATTTTTGTCTGATTTCAAGACCTATATTCTTACAAAGTATGATATTCTTTTCCTTTCCTCTGTCCCTTGACATTATCAAAAGCCAACAGCTACAATCAGCTGTTAAACTACCAAAAATAGGTTTTCTGATTGAAAAACAAGTTGGTACATTATCAAGGTCTTCTTTTCACTTGTCTCTCCTGGAATCAGTTTCAGTTAAATTACTTTCTGAACTGACATTTTTATGAGCTCTGGTACCTTCCACATATTCCTTGGAATTTCACTACTGTCCCCCAGATGTTCACACTCACCATGTGAAATGCCTGTTAAGATATTCCATCTGCACTCTATAGGATTGAAGGCAAGCTCATATCCCTGCATCATCTATTGCATCTATTGATAAATATGGTTAACTACCAAACAGTAATTTATTTCCATTTGAAAGAGTAAGTTTCAGTCACTTCCGTTCTGCTTATTTGTTGTTTTATTGGCAGTTATCTATGATCTCAATTTGTGAAACAGACTTCCCTGATATTGTCTTCCAACTGCCAAAATTACAAACAAAACTCTTGGGCAGGGGGGAATAATAGCAATAACAGTAATCACAATGGCAAGAAAAACCCTGTTTCTTGGCTGTCTTTCTGATTTGCACTGCAAATTCCCAACTGTCCATCAGGTAAAATCTCTGTAACTATATTTTTGCACTGTCAGAAAATAATTTAAAAATATTTTCTGCCAGCATGAACATGATGCTCTCACTCTTATAAGCCTACAATTTACATTTTTTAAGATTAAAATACATGACCAATTGCAGCAGGGGAAGTGATGTGAACATAGCATTTTGTAAACTGCCTCTTTGAGACTAGAAAGGGGGTAGAAGTTTCATTTGCTATTCATTTTATCATAAAATTTTGCTATGCCAGCGAAAAATAATGTGTTTAGGACACAAGACACTCAATATTCCACTGGTCAGCAAGCATATTGATTTCATAAGTTATGATTTGCTCTCTGGATAAAGAAAGAGTTGGGTATTTGGCAGGTTTGTTGAGAATAAAACCCAATGCATTAGAAGATTTTTTCCACCCTTGTCCTTTACAAAATATTTACCCCTACTATAAATTTGTAATGTGATTTTTGAGGATCAGTTGGGTGTGTGGAGGGAAGAGGAGCATTTAAGATATTTCTGAGCATAAATTTATTTTCCAGTTTTTAGTTGAATCATCCACCATTTACAGATACATCTTGGCAAAAGACAATGCGTTTCAGAGCTAAAACTAATTAAATAGGCATCATTGACTCATTTTCTAGTTAAGATAACAGGTATGGGGAAGCACAGCCCACTAGTTAATGAAAGTCCTAAGACTAAAATTTGACTTTTTCTCAATCAAGGTCATTCATTAGCAACTGTAGGTAGCAGTAATAGTTGAGAACTGAAGAGTATTTTATGTGCTTTTTATTCAATATGTTACCATTTACACAGTTTGAAGTGTGAAATATTTGCATATTAAAAAATCAAATGGTCTAATTGAGGCTATTCCTATTAAAGATTCATAAACAGTTTTTATTTAGTTACTCTGACTCAATTTCTTCATCTTTCAATTTTGATAATCATAATATCTACCTCGTAGCTTTGTTTTAAGGAATGCTTGAATGAACGTGTAAAGTACTTAAACCTTTGAATATGGGCATGTAGTAAGAGCTTCAGGTAAGCATTTGCAACCATTAAAGACTTCGAGTTCTAGAAAAAAGTTAAAGTTTCATTACAAGCAGTTGAAAAATGACTTCGTTTTTGAAATATAAAACAAAATGAATTTTCTCTGTACATAAGATCCTTAGTGCTGTTTCATTTTAAAAGCCAAGTATGTTAAAAAAACAATTAACTAAGAGAGGAGCTAAGATGGCAGCATAGAGAGGAGTGGAAGCTAGTTAGTCCCCCTGAAACAATTCATAAATGACAGAAAAATTAGTAAATAACCTGGAATAACTGCAGGAAGACAAACGTGACTGTCCACCCATCATACACCAACCTGAATTGGGAGGAATGCCCAAGATTGAAGCATAAAATATGTAAGTATAAACTGTGGATCCAACTGGAGAGCCCCTCCCTCATGGAAGCCTTCCAGTACTAGAGAACAGCACTCTCTGAACAAGAGAATATACCTCAGCCCAGCTCCAACTGGGGTTTAAATATTAACTGCTCAATACAGACAGTGAATCCCCAACAAGCAGACAGAGGCTTTTGGTGATAACTGAACTTGGGAGAGTCAGGGGACATGTCTTTCTCAAGACAGGGAGCCCAAAGGATTGGCTGCTATCTCTGGCTGACTGGTGAATCTGGGGGCTTTCTGTCCCTTTCTCTCTCTCTCAACCTGGGTGGCTCAGTGGAAAAAGCCTCAGCCATTTTCAGCTTGCAGTGCTTTGCAGTAGAGAAAGCCATTTTAAACTCACAGCACTCTGACCTAGACAAGGGTGGAGATAGAGTCAGAGAAACAAAGAATCTATTTACATGCAAATGACCTCTCTGCAGGGGCCATAGCTTCCCAAGAGGAAAGAGGAGGGGCCCAGCTCTACTACCTGTCTTACATTCAGAACCAGACCCCAGAGCCTGGGGGAGGAGAGCCATGGGCCACACCCCCTTACACCAGCCTGTGACAGGCTGACAGGTGCCACTTGCTGGGCAGAAAAGCACAGGGAGTGTCAGTCCTCTAAGACACACCATCAGGGAAACCAGATACTGAATATTTCCTCCTTCTGTGACCTGAGCTTATTCTCATCTGGGAAAACCTGATTGAGGTGGCTTAGGAGGTCAGATGCCTAGACAACAGAAAACTACAACCTACACTAAGAAAAATGAAGTTACGGCCCAGTCAAAGGAACAGACTTACACTTCAACTGAGATACAGGAATTTAAACAACTAATACTAAATCAATTCAAAAAGTTTAGAGAAGAAATGGCAAACAAGATAAAGGCTATAAAGAAAACACTGGGCATGCATAAGGCAGAAATTGAAAGTTCAAAAAACCAACTGGCAGAATCTATGGAAATGAAAGGCACAACACAAGAGATGAAAGACACAATGGAAACATACAACAGCAGATCTCAAGAGGCAGAAGAAACACTCAGGAACTGGAGAACAAAACATCGGAAGCCTACACACAAAAGAACAGACAGAGAAAAGAATGGGAAAAATATGAGCAATGTCTTTGGGAACTTAAGGACAAAACAAAGTACAAGAATGTACGTACCATTGGTGTCCCAGAAGGAAAAGAGAAGAGAAAGGGGGCAGAAGCAATAATAGAGAAAATAATCAATGAAAATTTCCCATCTCCTATGAAAGACATAAAATTACAGATCCAAGCAGTGCAGCATACTCCAAATAGAATATATCTGAATAGGCTGACACCAAGACTGTTAATAATCAGATTATCAAATGTCAAAGACAGAGAATCCTGAAAGCAACAAGAGAAAATTGATCCATCACATACAAAGGAAGCTTAATAAGACTATGTGTAGATTTCTCAGTAGAAACTATGGAGGCAAGAAGGAAGTGGTGTGATATATTTAAGATACTGAAAGAGAAAAACCGCCAACCAAGAACCCTATATCTGGCAAAATTGTCCTTCAAATATGAGGGTGAGTTCAAAATATTCCCCAACAAACTGACAATGAGAGAGCTTGTGAGCAAGATACCTGCTCTACAGGAAATACTGAAGAGAGCACTACAGACTGATAGGAAAAGACAGGAGTGAGAAGTTTGGAATACAATTTTGGGTGATGGTAGCACAGCAATGTAAGTACATGGAACAAAGATAGTTATGAATATGGTTGAAAGAGGAAGGTTAGGGGCATGTGGGACACTACAAGAAAAGAGGAAAGAAAGACTGGAACTGTGTAAATCAGTGAAAACTAGAGTGTTCAACAGTTGTGACAAAATGTACAAATGTGTTTTTTTACAAGGGAGAACAAATGAATGTCAGCCTTGCAAGATGTTAAAAATAGGGAGGCACTGGAGAAAAAATACAATCAATGTAAACTAGAGACTATAATTAACAGAATCTTTGTATTATGCTTCCTTTAATGTAACGAAGGCAATATACCAAGGTAAATGCAGATAAGAGGGGGTCATAGGGGAGGGGTGTGAGACACTTGGCATTATTGGTGTTGTCTGACTCTTTATTCTACTTTGATTTAAGGTTAGCTTTCCTTTTGCTGCTTCCTAGTTGTCATGTTTTTTTTTTTTTTTTCCTCTTTCTTTTTCTTTTTCTTTTTCCTATCTACCTTCTTTGACCCTTCCTCCTGCTTTGTTGAAAAAAATGTAGATGTCCTCATACAGATAGTGGTGAGGGTGGGTGAACACATAAATATGTGACTCTATAGGGAACCATTAATTGTTTACTTAGGATGGAATGTATGGCATGTGAACATTAAAAAAAAAAATGGATTGATGATGAAACCCTGAGGGCACTATATTGAGTGAAATAAACCAGACACATAAGGACAAATATTGCAGGGTCTCACTGATATGAACT
Source organism: Choloepus didactylus (assembly GCF_015220235.1). Lineage (NCBI taxonomy): Eukaryota > Metazoa > Chordata > Mammalia > Pilosa > Megalonychidae > Choloepus > Choloepus didactylus. The sequence goes on from NC_051309.1 coordinate 34,876,231, forward strand.
AATTATAATGTGTAAACTCATAGACATGAAATATATGTTACCAAGATATAGAATGAGGCTAAAGAATGGGGAGCGGTTGCTTAGTATGAGCAAAATGTTCAACTAGGATGAACTTAAATGTTTGGAAGTGAACAGAAGTGATGGTAGCACCTTGTGAGAATAACAAACAATGCTGAATGGTGTGTGAATGTGGTGTAAAGGGGAAGCTCAGAGTCATGTACGTCACCAGAAGGAAAGTTGGAGGTTAAAAGATGGGAATATATAAAACTGAATCCTGTGGTGGGCAATGTCCATGATTATCTGTAAAAATATTAGAAATCTCTCTCATGCACCAGAACAAAATTATGACACTACAACTAGAAGTTAATAATAGAGGGGCATATAGGGAGAAAATATATACCTATTGCAAACTATATACTACGGTAGTTCAACGTTCTTTCATAAACAGTAACAAATGTACTGTACCAATACTATGAATCAACAATGTAGTGGAAGTGGTTAGGGATATGGGACGATTTGAGTTTCCTTTTCTTTTTCTTTCTTTTTTTTTTTCCTCTTCTTTGTCTTTATTTCTTGTCTGGAGTAATGAAAATTTCTAAAAATTGAACAAAAATTACTTGCGGTGGTGGATGCCCAGCTGTATGAGGGTACCGGGGGAAATTGATTGTACAGTTTGGATCTTTGGATAATTGTATGGTATGTGAGCAATCTCAATAAAATTATAAAAAAAAGAACAATTAACTGTGTAGGCTGTGGATTATGAACACAAAATGACTTCAGTTATGATTCACTTGAAAGGTCGAGGCAGAATAATAAAATAGAGAATCACTCCCCTCTTTATCTTACATTCCTGATACTCAATGAGCCTGTGCTTTGAGGTCCTAATATTTTATATAACATTATGCTTAATTGTTTGGGAGGCCAGTTAGCACAAGTGAAACTAGAAAAAAAGTCATTAAATTCATTGAATTGTATATTACAGATTTTTTTTCATGGAATATTGGCATCCTGAAAGTAATATTAAATAATTTCCCCAGCATGGCATAATCTATGCCTGCACATAATTTTGCATAAGTTATTACCTTCTACCAAGGAATGAAAATGAGAATTGTTTAAAATGGAATATGTTTGATAGTGAATCAGATTTCCCTAGTATGTAAATTATTTCCTGGGAATGAATAAGGCACATTGGGAGCAATTTAATAAATGATACCCTGGAGGTCTGAAAGGATTAATGAACCTGATTATCCTACTCCTGCAGAAGGGGAAAACTGTCACTCTGCAGTTAGTCTAAAATGAGCTCTCCATAGCATTACTTCAAGGTATTTTGTGGGGAAAGAGGGATAAATATAGGTGGCCCATTTTTAATACTTCTTGAGGTGCAGCAACTTCATCTGATTACTTTCTTTCTCTCTCAGCGTGTTGTCATTAGCAAAGTCTTATTGGGAGTGAAGAGTGAGCTTGCTCTGTTAAAAACAACAACAACAAAACTGATGCTGTGCAGCCTGGCCTAAGGTGAATACCATAGTTATTCTCTCCTAAATACTGATGATGAAGCCTGAACATCCCTCCTGTGTAGTGCTTCACAGGTATTTTCCCATAACATTCTTCTTTGGAACAGACTCAGTGCTCTTTACCAAACCACAAACACTAGACTGATGTATGTATAAGCTGTGATAAGAAAACAGTCTCTTATTTTATTCAAAAAGACCTGTATTAGTTTTCTATTGCTCTGTAACAGTTCCTACAAACTTAAACTTAAACATCATAAATTCATTATCTCACAGTTTACATGTGTCAGAAATCTGTATGCAAGTTCACTAGGTCCTCTGCTCAGCTTTGACAAGGCCAAAATCAAGGTGCAAGCCAAGGCTGCAATCACATCTGAGGCTCAGGTTTCTCTTCTGAGCACTTGGAAGTGGTTGGCAGAATACTGTTCCTTGCAGTTGTAGGGCTGAGCTCCACCTTGTCTTGCTGGTTGTTGGCCAAGGCTGTGTTCTCAGCTCCTAGAGACCACCCTCAGGCCTATCCATGGAGCCCTCTCACAACATGGCAGCTTACTCCTTCAAAGCCAGGGGAGAATCTCTCTCACCTGGAGGAGGGCTTCAGTCCCTCTTTTAAAGGGCTCACCTGATTAGATGTGGTCCACTCAGGACAATTCCACTGTGGATTACCTCAAAGCAGTTGATTGGGGAACTTAATTTCATATGCAAAATCTCATTTATCATGTAAAGTGACAATCACAAGAGTGATAGCCTTTCATATTACAGCTTCTGTGCACGCTCAAAGGAAGGGCATGGGTCACTGGGTTCATTTTAAAATTCAGCCTACTATAGAACACATCCTCCTGCCTCCCGCCTTGGCATACATGCATGCATGCACGTAAACACACACACACACACACAATATGGAAAGCATAGACCAAAGTTTTTAGCTTACTCACAAAATCTTCCAGACTGCCTCTTAGAATGTTTTCCCTTCACAAGAGTACATCATTTCTAGCAAATAATACATGTAACACTCCAGAAAAAGAAAAACCTCTGACTCATATGTTACTCTTATAAGAATTAACAATACTGTAAGAGAAGCAGATCTACACCCAAACAATACAGCGCAGACTACATTAAATACTGTTAAAAGGGATACAAAAAATATTTTAATGAGAAAAAAGACAGGTTAATTTCATGGAATTTTCCTTGAGAAAAGAGGAAAGTTTGGATTCCACCTGTGGAGGATAAATTCAACTAGAATCAGGCTTTAGAAGATGTGCAAAGTTTTTAACAAAGAGGTATTCACCCAATTAATCTTAATTTACTTAACCAATATTTATTAGGCACTGAAAATATATGAGGCATTATGTTAATGGGTGCTTAATGTATGCCAAAACTGTGCTAAGCAGTTTGCATGTATTAACTTATTTAATAATTACACCAACCCTAAGTAGAGAAGTACTATTATAATAAAAGAAGTAATGATGGAGCAGCAAACATAGAAGAAGTCTGAAGAGGGTAAGATTTGAAGGATGAACAGGAGTCAGTTAGCAATCAAAGACAGAGTAGGGAAAATTATATATGTATGGCATCCAGGCATTAGAGAAAAGAATACATTTGGTAACTGCAAGTTGTTTCCTTTCACTGATAAACAACTGTGGGGTTAACAGAGCCCTTCAAGATTTTTGTGTAATTTATAAGAAGGTACTTCCAATGGATGGATAAATTGCAAAAAGGTGCTCCTTTGCCTGGGCTACCCCTAGGTGGGCACAAGGCATGTTGAATAGAGTGAAACCTCAATTTCAGGCCCTTTTTATCCTCATGGCCAGGATGCCCAGAAAGATCAGTTACATATTTATCCACGTCCTTCCCTCCAGGTTCTTTGATCTTGGGCAAGAGAAAAATGGAGTCAGAAATAGAGTTAAGGGGAGTCAGGTAAGTTAAAAGCTGATGATGACTACTGATAAGAGACTATGTGCAGCAAGATCCAAAAGAAAATTTTAAAGGGAGATTGGACTCAAATGTGTAGATTTTAGGCTCAACTAACTCTCCCATAACTCTCACATGAAGCTGAGAATTAAGGGCCCTAAAAGACCTATGTCCTGCTTTTTAACTGGATTTCTGGGATAGAATCACTCTTTCATCAAACCCTTGATCCAACTTAACACTGAAGGGTAAATGAAAAATAGCAGCACTGTGTGTGAGGTAACCATTTAGGTTTGAATCAGTCTCACTGATTCTTTGTAGGCTCCACTTAAAATTTTCTGTGTCGGGGACAAAGGCATGATCCTAACAGACATCAACAGATCATACACATAGAAGGAAATTGCATCCATGAGAAGGATATTTTGCAAAAGCTTACCCACAAGCAAGGCAGTGATATCAGCTTGCCTTTTCCTCATGCCATCAAACAATATAGGCCTCTGGAATTCAGATTTAACCGTCCAATAAAGAGAGATGAGGGACTCCAAGCCAAGGTGCGATTATAAAAAAGGATTTTGTTTCCTGGGAGAAACTTAAAAAAAAAAAAAAAAAAGACAGAAAAAGTAAAACAAACACGACAAACAAACAAACAAAAAAAACAGAAGGGATAGAATTGCAATGAATTGATTCAGAATCCAGGTAAAGCAAATGCTCTTAATAGAAACTAAATTTAACATAAAGTCAAAAATAATATAGCTGTCATAAGCCTACCTAAAGCTCTTAACAGAAGATTATAGGACCTTCAACAAAATTCAAGTGGTAAAACTATGTTATTAAACAGGAACTAATTCTTAAAGGGTGTTGTAGAAATACTAAGGGGGTTGTATTTTTATTGTGAATGATTTTAAACAAAATGGCAGCATGATAAGTTTTATATTTTAAAAGGATACTCAATGCAGTAGAGAAGTAGAGAGGATGTCTTGAAGAATATTTGGATTGTAGACAGTAACCTATATTAATTGGATGACTTTGATTCTTTCATTCAGAAGGTTCACAATTAGAATCAAAATAAGATAGGGTCCATTTATTCTAGTTTCTTATAAATGAATGATTAGTTTCTGAGAATGATAGATAGGGAACAGTTAAGAAGGGAGATAACTTTTTATCAGTTTTCTGTCACAATTAATTAGGTTAAAAATAATGTTATTTGTCAAAATAGGGAGTGTCAGTGGGAATCAGCAGTTAAAATGAGAATGCTGAGTCTGAGGTATTTGTGGGCAATCAAAATAAGGAAAATAAATGTGTCTGGAGCTCAGAAAATGAATTAGGCTGGAGATAGGGAGTCGAGTCATCAGCATGGAGGTGGTAGTTGAAGACTTAGGATATGTAAAGAGTAACAATAAATCCCAACCAGAAACATGAGATGGAATAAAATTAAGGGATTATCCTAGTTTGCTAATGCTGCAGAATGCAAAACACCAGAGATGGATAGGCTTTTATAAAACGGGTGTTTATTTCATTACACAATTACAGTCTTAAGGCCACAAAGCATCTAAGGTAACACATCAGCAATCGGGTACCCTCACCGGAGGATGGCCAATGGCCTCCGGAGAACCTCTGTTAGCTAGGAAGGCAGCTGGCATGTGCTCCAAAGCTCCGGCCTCAAAACGGCTTTCTCCCAGAACGTTCCCCTCTAGCAAGCTTGCTCCTCTTCAAAACATCACTCCCAGCTGCAGTCTCTTTCCTCTTTGAGTCAGCTCATTTATATAGCTCCACTGATCAAGGCCCACCCCGAATGGGTGGGGCCATGGCTCCATGGGAACATCTCATCAAAATTATCACTGACAGCTGGGTGGGGCACACTCCAAGCAAATCCAACCAGCACCCAAGGGTCTGCCCCACACAAGACCACAAAGATAATGGCATTTGGGGGACACAATACATTCAAACCGGCACATTCCACCCCCTGGACCCCAAAATGACATTATCTTTCCAAATACAAAACACATTCATTTCATCACAATATCACAGAAACTTACATCATCTCAGTAACAATAGTCAAGTACAAAATCCCATCAAAATCAATTTAGGCATGGTCAGTCCTAAGGCATAATTTTTCTTTAGCTGTGGATCTGTGAACTTAGAACTAGTTATGTGCTCCCAATATACAAAGGAGAGACATTCATAGGATAAACATTTCCATTGCCATAAGGAGAAACAGTAAGGAAAACAGGGTTAACAGGAGCAAAACCGTTCCTAAAACCCACAGGACAAACTCCATTAGATTTCAAAGTCTGAGAGTCATTTACAGAACAATGTTGCATCCTTGGGGCTTGAGAGAGCGGGAGCCTAACCCTTCCCAAGGGCCTTTTTGGCAGCTGTTTCCTCTCCAAATGCTTGGGTGAGTGCTCCAACATTTCCACACATTGGGGAGACCACCTTCTCGGCTCCACCCTCCTCAAACCTCGGGGCAGCTCCCGGATTCCCTTCCATCTCCGGGGCACACGCTCAACCCCTTCAGAACAGTGGGGTGGCAGCCAGGCTCTCCTCAATTCCCTGGAAATGTGCTCCACCCTCTTTGGGACCTGAGGTGGCAAAACTCTTCCAGAGCATCGGGGTGGAAAGCCCGCCCTCGACCTCCAGGGCAAACTCACCCTTTCCATGCATGTGGGCTGCTCCGCTCTCCCAGCCCGAGACCTCCTGACTCCAGACCTCAACCTCCATGGCTCTGTCTTTGAAGAGATTTTTCCTTTAATTTTTTCCTTGTCTGTCTCCTCCAGTCCAGACCGGCAATGGCTCTGTCTATAAAGATCTCGTCTGTTGGCTTTGCATGAAGCATGCAGGGGTCAAAGCCTTCAGACAATAGGACTTTCCACAAATCCTTTCTGGATAATTCCATCTCCAATCCTGGCTTGTACTGAAATGGTGGCTGGGTTCCATGTTTGGTTACATCCTCACGTTGGGCTGTAGCTTCTGGGATTCCACCCCCTGGAAGCCTGTAATTTTCCAAGCCATCAACTTCTGGTTTCTTTGAACCCAAGAGTTCAGTTCTAAGTTTATCTCTCTCTGCTTGCATTTTACTATAAGCTGCAAGGAGAAGCCAGGATACGTCCTCCACACATAGTCTGAAAATCTCCTCAGCTAAGTATTCCAGGTTGTTGCTTCCAGATTCTTCCTTCCATTTGACACCAGGACTCAATTTTGCCAAATTCTCTGCCACTTTAAAACAAGGATCACCTTTCTTCCAGTTTGCAACAACATATTCATCATTTCTGCTCAAGTCTTCATCAGAAGTATCTTTAGAGTCCATATTTCCACAAACAGTCTCTTTAAAGCAGTTTTGGCCTTTTCTATCAAGCTCCTCACAACTCTTCCATAGTCCTCCCCTTATCCATTTAAAAAGTCATTCCAACATGTTTGGTATTTGCAAACTCAGCAGCAAAAGCACCCCACTTCTCTGGTACCAAAATCTATCCTAGTTTGCTAATGCTGCAGAATGCAAAACACCAGAGATGGATAGGCTTTTATAAAACAGGGGTTTATTTCACTACACAATTACAGTCTTAAGGCCACAAAACATCCAAGGTAACACATCAGCAATCGGGTACCCTCACCGGAGGATGGCCAATGGCCTCCGGAAAACCTCTGTTAGCTAGGAAGGCAGCTGGCATCTGCTCCAAAGCTCCGGCCTCAAAATGGCTTTCTCCCAGGACGTTCCTCTCTAGCAAGCTTGCTCCTCTTCAAAACATCACTCCCAGCTGCAGTCTCTTTCCTCTTTGAGTCAGCTCATTTATATAGCTCCACCGATCAAGGCCCACCCCGAATGGGTGGGGCCACGGCTCCATGGGAACATCTCATCAAAATTATCACCGACAGCTGGGTGGGGCACACTCCAAGCAAATCCAACCAGCACCCAAGGGTCTGCCCCACACAAGACCACAAAGATAATGGCATTTGGGGGACACAATACATTCAAACCGGCACAGGGATCAACAGAGAAAAACAAGCCACAGTGGGGGTAAAAAGTTAAATAGGTCACAATGGAAAAACAACTTTTCTGGACAAGAAAGAGTTTCAAGAAGAATGGAAAAGATTGGCAGTGTAAAATGTCAAAAAGACTTCAAATATGATAAGAACTAAAATGTGTCTATTATATTAATGAATGGATAAGACACAGATGACCTTTATGAAAAATTCAATAAAATGTTAAGAGCAAAAGCTAAACTTCAGGGAACTGAGATATGGATGGGAGGTAAGATTTTAGAGAGAAATTTTTTCAAGAACTTCCAAGAAGGAATATGGGTACTAGATGGACTGGTCAAAGTGGCCATCGTATAAAGACTCATCTAATGGGGGTGAACATGCATTCTTATTGGGGGTGTGGAGATCACCCATGTGGGAGCATTATGTTTTTATTATGTAGTGGGTAAAAAAACAGTTTTACTATTTTTATATATAAAGTACACATATACCTACAGTACATAAGGAAATATAAGGTATAATGTGGTATTAAAATTTTATGGATGGGGAAGGAGATAAGAAAAAGAAAATGTCTAGAAAGTGTCCTTAAGAGAAAAATAATGAAAAAAAATGTTGAGAAAAAGTAATGTTGAGTAGTGTTTCACTGGTGGAAAAAGGAAGTATTGAAAAAAAGAAAAGAAGACTCTTAATAATCAGTAAAAATAATAATAAAATGTTTGAAGTAACTGGGTTCAGACTATGAGTAAGAGATTAACTGTAGAAAGCATAAATAACACCCCTTTCTCTGAAAAGAAGAAAGGGGAAGAATTAGGGCAGAAACATGGATTTTGTAAATGCCAGGTCTTGTGAGTTAAGTCATTTTTCTTCTTGTGCCTAAGAAATGAAATATTTTGCTGGGAGCGAAGTATCAAGTGGTCAGATAGGGAAGATGATTGAGAAGTGAAGTATATGTTAAGCTATTATGGAGAAAATGGAGAAGAGTGGTAGGGAGAATTCTGAGACAGCCCCCAAGATTCCTGCCTTTTGGTGTACATAACTTATATATTCCCTCTTTTTGAGTGTGGGTGGAACTGGGGATTTGTATGTCACTAGTATGATTTACAAATCATACAGATTTCACTATGCTAAATTATATGGCAAAGGTGAAGTAATTTTGCAGATTTAATTAAGGTCACAAATGATTTTGAGTTGTTCAAAAGGGAGGTTATCCTGGATGGACCTGATCTAGGTGGGTGAGCCCTTAAAAGGCATTGGACACTGTCTGTAAGAAGAGATTCAAAGTATGAAGTGTCTCCTGCTGACTTTGAAGAAGCACCCAGCTACTGGTGAACTGAATATGGAATAGAGTTTGTATGGCATGAACCAGAGAATGGCCTCTAGAGCTGAGAGCCATCCCTGTAAGAAATTTAGCAAGAAAACTTAGTCACACACTCATACAAAAAATGAGTTTTTTCAACAAAACTTGGAAGCTCATCTTTCCTTAGTTGATCTGCCATTTTAAGACATGACCAGGCAAGCTAGGATCTGTCTGTATGGTTGTAGAGTTTTATTATTTATTTTATTTCATTTTATTTTATTTTATTTTATTTCATTTTATTTTATTTCATTTCATTTATTTCATTTTATTTCAATTTATTTCAATTTATTCATTTCATTTCATTTCATTTCAATAATGAAGAGTGACAGTGAGGAAATGTAGAGGATCTAGAGAAAATTGTTATTGATGCCCCAATCCCCAACATCTGCCATTCTAATGCTCAAGTTGAATTCACTGTGTGGTATTTCTAAAATTTGATTTCATAACCTTTCTTCTGGTCCTTTGCTCAAGTTTCTTCCTCTGCTTAGAAGATACTTTTCTTCTTACAATATTTCACTATATCATTCTTCTAACTCCATTTTCATCTTTATCTAACAACAAAGAGGGTCAGTTCCTTTAAGAATGCTCTCCCTGATAACCCATGCTCCACCCTCTAAAATCTGCCACATTTTAGATAAAGTATATCATGTTGGTTCTCCCTGAGTGCCTTGGGTTTTCCTCTATCATAGTTACTGTTATATTATATTGTGTTATTTTTTGTTTGTTTTTCAATTTGTCTAATAATTATTTCAGCAAAATTTCTAGCATAAAGTAGGGGCTCCTTTTTCACATCTTATACTTTGGGCAATGACCAAGGATGACAAGAATGCAATGTTTAAAGAGGAAACAATAGAGCACGATGAGGCTGCAGGTTATACTGATAAAAGATATATGCCAACAGAATGAGTTTTTAGAAGTTGAACATAGAATAAGAATAAAGAGTCACCAGAGCCAATCCTACAGAATAGGTCCTGATGTTCCTGATTTCACCAAGACAATCCCTTACTATTTTATTTACCTTTCTCCCTGAGTGATATCCTGGTTAACTTCTTATATCATTATTTCTATGCAGATGGCTCCCAACGATCTATCTCTAGCATGACCAAACTCTCACTAAAGCTCTAGAAACACTTCTCTATATGAGTATGGACATCTGTCTATAGAAAGCCAATCAACCTGAATATCATCAGCATAAAATTCAACTCAAGAAAACAGCAGAAACCAGGAGAGTAAAGCAGTCATGTGTTTGCCTATTATGTAGTAAACAGTGTAGGGAAAGAGGTTAAAGGAAGGGAGACATCTGGAAACAAATATAGTAAGATATTTAAGTTTCTAGGCTGCTCAAAGCAGGTACTATGAAATGGGTTGGCTTTACAATGGTAATTTAGCTTGCAGTTTTGAGGCTGAGAAAAATGTCCAAATCAAGCCATTATCAAGGCAATGCTTTCTTCCCAAAGACTGCCTGCTGGTGATCCTTGATTCCTCTGCCACATGGCAAGGCACATGGTGGGGTCTGCTGGTCTCTCACTTCTCTTTTGGGTTCATTGCTTTCAGCTTCTTGCTTCTGTGGCTCTGTTTATTTCTCTGTATTCATCTCATTTATAAAGAACTCCAGTAAAAGGATTAAGGCCCACCGGGGCCATGTCTTAACTGAAGAAACCTTATCAAAAGGAACTGCTTATGATAGGTTTGCACCTGTAAGACTGGATTAGCTTTAAGAACTTTATTTTCTGGGTCACATACTGTTCCAAACCACCACAGAAGGGATGAAGCAGAAAAAGTTATATTGGAGCCAGATCCTTGGATAGTTTAAATCATTGGTTAAGGAGCATGGGCTTTGTTCTTAGAACATTGGTAACTTTTGAGAAGATGAATAATATAATAATTATATGTTTTTAGGCAATCACTGTGATGGAGTCAAGGTGAATACAGAAGCCAGAGACAACAGTTTATAGGTTAGTTCACTAGCCTAGTGAGTAACTTAGGGCAATGACAATGGGGATGGAATGAATGAATTATTAGAAAGTTTGCAGGCCTGGAATTAACAAAATTTTTTCATTAACTAGATATGGAAATGAGGGAGAGAATAAAAACATGACTTGGAGATAGGGAACAAGTTGACACTGTTTATGATATTTCAAAGACAAATGTTGATACAGGTTTGGGATGGAGGTGATTGATGCCCAGGAGTCATATTAAAGTTAGATGTAGATATGTGTGCACCATCTGCATAAAAATGACAATTGGAGTGGTTCAGATATATGATGTCATGAACAGAGAAAGCTTAGAAAAAGATCAGAGAAAATACATAGAGATATATATCATTTATATCCCAAACTATGTTTCAAACTGTTCATTCAGTTGGTGTCATCAGCAATATATTGCATATATCCAATCTAAAGCACTCTGATGACTTCATTTTCTCAAGGAGAAGTTTTATCTCACAAAAAAGGATTTTAGCAATTTTTAATATTTATAAATATATAAATCTTTTGGGATAGAGATGAAATTTCCCATATATATTTATAATATTTTATTTTTGAGATATATATACATATTAAAGAATTGTACATTATGTCAATTAGATTAATTTAAATTTTGGTGTTTTTCTCCTCTTAAAATCCAAAAAAAGTTTTGTAAAAATCTTCACATGCATTTTTTTTTATAAATGTCATCATCAGAGACATTTTCCAATTATCAAACAGTTTTCCAGAGCACATGATATAACTGTTATATCATATTATATCAGTTATAAAACTGTTATGGGTTTTAAACATGACATTTTTATTATTTTTTTAAATGTTTTTAGGTTTGTATATAATGTTATCCCTGAAAAATTTACTCCAATCCAAACCTGTGATTGTCACTTTCATGTGCCAACATGGTTATGGTACCCAATTGTTTAGTCAAGCAAGCATTTCCCTGACTTACTGTGAGGGTATTTTGTAGATGGATTGGCATCTATAATCAGTTGATTGCATGTATAGCTGATGACATCGAAAATCAGGAAAGGAGATTGCCCTCAGCAATATAGGGAGTCTCCTGATCCAATCAGTAGGAGGTATTAAAAGCCAGAACAAAGGATTTCAGTATTCAAAAACAAGAATTTTTATCTGTACTTGAGTCAGCCAGTTTCCCCTGGGAAATTCAAATTGACCTTTGTCAGGGTTTCCAGATCACAGCCAGCCCATGGAATTCATCCTTGTTAGCCCCCATGGTTGCATAAACTAATTCCCATAATACTAAACCTCTCTGTCTCTCTGTCTCTGTCTCTGTCTCTCTCTCGTTCTGTCTCTCCCTCTCTCTCTATATATGTATGTATGTATGTAAGTATGAACAATTTAAAAACTTGAGACTAGAAAGAGACAGAGTATAGTGACAGCGTTTCATAATCCAAAATAGTAACTTGAGTCCAAGATGAAGAGGACAAATAGAAATAGACATTTCCATAATCCTTGGCAAAACCATAATCCCTCACAAATATATTCATTATTTTACAAAAGGAGATTCACTTTTAATTTTAAAAAATCATAAGCCCATTGAACATTTTTTAGATAATGCTATTTATGATTATGTTGCAGCATAGAGGAATTATAATCTGCATAACATGGAAGGATGTCTTATTAATAAGGCATAAATTGATCTATAAAATATTTTAAGCAGAAATAATTTCATAGGACCCAAAAGTTGTGTGAAGTTATAAGATACTAAGTTTATTCTTTTACAAAAATAACTACCTTGCTATGCAGTCCCTTAAATCACAATCGTGATGTCCATTACTCCACCCTTGAAAGTGGACTTGCCTTGAAATTTCTCTAATTGAATATGGTGAAAGCGATGCTGCGCCAATTCTTAGCCTAGGCAGCAGGAGGGTCTGCAGTTTCCATTCTTGGAATTCTGTGGTGGCCATGTGAAGAAATGATGCATGAGGAGAAATATGAGCCCTATCATCTTCTGTTGTGCTGGTCCACAATCTGATTACTGCCTGACATTGGAGTGAAGTCATCTTGGATCAACCAACCCATCAGCAAGCCACATCTCGTGAACAAGCCCAACAGAGATCAGCCAAGTTGTCCCAGACAAGAAGCACTGCCTAGTCAAACCAAGAATCATGAGCTAAATATACTCTGTTTTAAATCCCTTAGTATTGAAATGTTTGCTGCAGATACAGTAATGCAATTAGAGGGAATAACCAAATATTTTGACTATATACTTAATATGAATTACCTAAGTGGTAAAGCTCCTGAAACAAACAAACAGAAACAAAATAAAGACAACGACAATTTTGCTTAGTCGTATAAATTGAATGAGACTGTCCAAAGCATTGATGATAATCATTCCTGGCTGCATTCTCATGGCCATATCATAGGTAGAGACTTCAAGTATTATAATTCTATAGCGATGTTGACTTACTACTGCAAATATACAAGAAAGTAGCCAGGATGTTATTCATGAGATCTCATCATTCATTTCTTCTATATTCTGGAAATGAGAATATTCAAGGGGAACCTAAGAACTATCTCCAAAAATCTGAGATTTGTCATGTGATAAAGGATCAAATTCATTTTCTGCATGGCCTTGCATGGACTTGGAATGGAGAAAACAGATCAAGCTACAGATGTTGTTGGGGGATAATTATCATTTCAATCCCAATAGATGCATTCTAACAACAAAAATTCCAAAAAGGAATGATCAAAGTTAAGAGGTCCTCCTCATAGGAAAGTAGCCATGCAGCAGATGAAGGTGGACTATAAAAAAATTCTTCCAACACTGAAATTTTGTTATGTCAGATGCACTTCCTAAAATAAGGGGGAGAATGACTTGTCTTTAAGTTTGAACAATATTTTAATAAAGATAAACACCATGTACCAAGCTGGAAGATATTGTGGTTTAAATTTATGAGGATGAAAAAGACTGAGGGGAAAGTATCAGAAGTTATACTTCCTTAGCGTATTTTCTGCTCAATTACCAAGTAGCAATTGAGTTTTTCCTATAGAGTCCTCACTTCATTGCTTTTGGATATGCATTTATAATCAGTCATGGAATTTGTATACTAACAGTCAAGGGCAACATACCAAATAATTAAAGAATTGACAAGACAGTCTATAATTAAGTGCTTAGTTTGGTGGCCTATATTATAAATATTAGAGGGGATTAGTGAAAATAAAATATAAAGGGAAATTTAAAAATAAACTGGGCCTTAAATTTAGCCTTAAAGGATAAAAAGGAATCATATTTAAATTCATTTTCCTAAAGATTACATATTCAAAAAACATGAAATGACTTAGGGTAATATTTTTGTACTACTTAAGTTACTGAAATTCTGCTTGCTTTATTCATTCCTTATGTCACTTTTAACTCACAAAAACTATATTAGATATGTGTCCATATTTCTCCCATTTTAGAGGTATGGAAATCAAGGGAAGAAAAACATTAAGTAGTTCACCTAAGATTGCACAGCTAGGAAACAGCAGAATCAGTAATAAGCCCCATCCAAAGGGACTCTAGAACTCAAAGTTTCAATGAGTTTAACACTGGCTCAGTGCAAAAACTATGTGCAAGATACCACACTACACTTAGTGGAAAACACCAAGCTAAATATTCCTGATTGCAGCCCTAAAGGGACTTCCGTAGAGAGCAAAAGATCAATGTGGAATAAACTACATATATTTGAAGTTAGAGTTTGATACATTTAAAATTTATGTACCAACAAAATGCTACGAGGCCACAGTAGGGGGTAAGACTACTTTAGCTGATGAGACTGGGGACAAATTCATTGAAGAAGTAATATTCAATTTTGATTTTGAAAGAGGGGTACCGTTTTAAGCATTTTAAACATCCTGACATTTGGAGAGAAAAAGATGATGTTTTGTTGCTATGAGTTGAAGCAAAACTCCACTGGGAATGGAGACAGGTTTTTCTCCTCTTTACAAGGTGAAGCATACTCCACCAGTAAAAAAAGAAAAATCAGGTACATGATCCCTTAGATTCCTGCGGAAATCTTTTACTTGGAGAGCATTTTGCATCCTACATGCCACAATACATTCATGTATACCTCACACACAATTTTCTTTTAATCACATATGATTTTGATATAATGTTGCCTAGTGGATTAATAAAATTCATGTTTTATAGGTACAGTTATGTACTTCATTGAGTTTGTATAAAATAATCTATACAAGAAATTAGAGGAACATTATTTTGGGCTAAGGGAACATTTTGCATGAATCTAGGAAAGCAACCAAAAAATCAAATCCTTTAAATCAATTTCCTAAATTATTTTTTCTTGTTTGTCTCTTCCATCTCAGCTGCAGTGCTGGACTCCATATTTTAGATTCACATATGAAAGCAAGCTCTAAATTTCTTATCAAACTAGCTACCTCCCACTCCCAGTCACTTTTAGGAAAAATTTTAATGAAGGAATATATTGCTGAAATCAGCCTGTGATGCCCACTAGGTAATTCAATCTCCTGTGAAACATACGGGGCTTTTTGGGTCAGCTGCTTTAGGTGCCACTGGCCTCACTCATATCCCCAAAGTGCATCACTGTCCACTAAATTGACATCTCTGACAGAATGCCTCGTGCTCAGTGATGCCTCCTTCATAGAGATGTCCCTTCAGACAAAGACCAAAAGGTAGGTGTCAAACAGGGGAGAAAGAAATTAAAAAATAAGCCTGAGAAAAGAATGGTCAAGACAGCGAGAGAATAAAGGCAGGGAAATAAATTGAAAATATTGCAATGAGTCAAATATGTGGTAACAATGGCCAAAGATGGACAATTGAAGTATAAATTAGCAAAGAGAGTAGACGAGAGGGATACTGTAGAGACAACACAAATAGAAAGTGAGGGTATACCTAAGGGATGGGTATTTGTAGAGGGTGACTTTAAAATTTTCAGCCTGGGAGGGTGAAGAGATTAATTCACGCAAGTACTTAAAGTATGCTTGTTTCAGAGCTAAATAATTGGATCCAGAAATAAAAGTCTCAATCTCTTCCATCAAGTAGCTTGCAGCCTATTATGGTCAATAGCTAGAACAATAAAAGTTAATAATAATTATAAGTAATAGAGGTTCAAAAAGGATTTATATGTTTATTGATTGGAGGGGTACAGCATAAAAGTATGATATTCAAGAAGAGCATCAACAAATGAATTACAGTTGAGTGAAGTTTAAAGAATAAATATGTATGCCTTTTCTAGATATATTTGGATAAAGGGAATATATAGTAGGAAAATAGGGCAAAAACTTGAAATGGAGAATGATGAGAAAAAATATGGCACACTTATTTTTAAGGACTTATTCATGCCTAGAAATTAAGAGTTTAGTGTGGGAAGGAGAAAAGACAGAGTCAAAAAATGGGATGGTCAGGGAGCTGGTCATAAAAGAGTTCTGGAGATTTTGCCCTGAATCAGTGGGGAAATATTAAAGAATTTTAATCAGTGAAGTTCAAGGATCAAATCTGTATTTCCAAAAGCTCTTGGCAGCATCTTGGTAAATTGATTCTGTTGTGATCAAACTGGAGACATGAGACTAGTTAAACTAGGTAAATATTGCTGTAGGAGAGAGAGGACTAGTGAGGACCTTTACTAATAGAGGGGCAGGGACAGAGGGACTAGAGATTAGGAGACAGATTCTAAATGGTTTATTAAGGGGATGAAATCAACAGAACTTGATGATCAAAAAAAAAATGGGCAGAGATATCACTTCTTCAGAAAAGCCCTCCCTGATAATGGTAATTAAGTAATGCCCTATAGCAGAGACATTTGCCTATCCCAAATCCTTTTCCGGTGCCTTTGTTAATAACAAAAATCAATTTCACTTGGAGTTGTGATGAAGCCAGGAAAAAGGCAGCATCCTTTTCATCATGATGTAGCCAATTAGAGTTAATTATTAAATTCTCCAGGAATATTATTAAAAGACGTCAATCTCTTTGGAATGTGCCTTGTTTTTCTCTTCTTTGCTTTCTATTTTCTGCTGCCTGGAACTTTCATTCAATAACTGAAATCCTAGGAGCCTTAATGATCTGAGACATGTGCTTCAGTTGTAAGCTATATGTAAGACTTGTAGAGCAAAGAGAGTCAGGAGTCCCTGAAGAAAATGAAGCCACCACGTAGGCTCTTAACCACCTCATACAGATTTTCTTTTTAATGAGAGAGATATAAATTACAATGTCTAGTCCCTGTTATTTTAGGTTTTCTGTTTTATGCAGCTAATCTAATCATAAATGATATACCATTGTTCCACCATGCTAAATTTTCATTTCACTTAATATTATCTAAAACCATATTCATTATTTTTTGTTACTTATTCACTTTCTTCTGCCTCTACTAGATCATAAATTCTATGAGAGAATTAATTTCATCTTGTTTATTATTATATCTCCAGCACCTAGAACATTGCCTGGTAGTCAACAAATATGCTTTGAATAACTAAGTGAATGAATAAAGTGGATGAGGGATATGGGATAAGCAGAGATATCAAATCCTGATTTTTGGCTTTGGAACTCATGTGGATGATGTAAATATTTTTCAGAATAGAAGAAGAACCACTGGTTATAGAAAAGAATGAGTTTATTTTTATGATTCTGAAATTGAGGTGCCTATTTCACACTCAGGTAGAATCAGTCACTGGGGTGGTAGATAAATGGACTAAGAGCTCAAAGAGTGTTCTGGACTGGGGAAATAACAGTATTGTTACAAATCAGAAAACAGATGATAATTTGAAGTTCAGGGCAGTGATGACATTGCACAGAGAAAAGCATTGAGAGAGGAAGCCAAAGAAACACCAACATTATGGGTAGTAGAGAAAGAGAAGTTAGAAGACACAAACAGAAAGGGAGGGCCATCCTGCAAGTGAGGAAGGGTAGCCCTGGAAGTAAGAAAGGGTGGTCAATAGTTGTTAAATATTAGACTAAGAATAATATTAGAAAGTATTCTTTGAATTTGTAAATAAAAGATACCTGTAAATATTGGGCAAAAAAAAAGTATCAATAAAAATGAAGTTTTTATTCACTATGAAAAGGAATGAAGTTCTGATACGTTCGACAACATGGATGAGCCTTGAAGACACCATGTTGAGTGAAATAAGCCAGACCCAAAGGACACACATATCACATGATCTTACTGATATACAATAATTAGAATAAGCAAATTCATAGAGTTAGAAATAAAAGTACAGGGTACTAGGTTCTGGGGTAGAAGTAGGAAAGGGGAAGTTGTACAGAGTTTCTATTTGAAGTGATGGAAAGGTTCCGGTAGTGTATGGAGGTGAACATAATTAATGGTACTGAATTATATATTTGATTGTGGCTAAAAGGGGAAATCTTATATTGTATATATGTTGTTAGAATAAAAATTGTAAAAATCATGATGTACAAGACAGTGAACCCTAATGTTAATCATGGACTATAATGAAGACTGCAATTATAATAATATTCTTTAATCAGTTGTAGCAAATGTACCACACTAACGCAAGGTGTTAATAATGGGGCAGGGAAATATATGGGAACTGTAGATTTTCTGCATGGTATATCAGTAAACCTACAACTTCCCTAATGAAAAATAAGAAGCAAAAATAAATGCAGGAATCATCCTTTGCTTGAAGGAAGGAAGGAAGGAAGGAGAAGGGAAGGGAAGGGAATGGAAGAAGAAAAGGAAAGGAAAGGAGAGGAAAGGAGAGGAAAGGAGAGGAAAGGAAAAGAAAGGAAAGGAAAGGAAAGGAAAGGAAAGGAAAGGAAAAGAAAGGAAAGGAAAGGAAGAAAGAAGCTGATAACCTAGAGAATAGAAGGAATTGATAATGGAACAAAATCTGTCCAGACCAGGAAAGGTACATTTTGAAGTGAAATATTTTGTAATTCTATACTTGCCAGCAGAAAAATAAATTTTAGGTTTATAAATCTAAATTCTGATTAAATTCTTGGTCCTACTCTTAACTGGCTTTTTGAAAATTGTAATGGAAACGTACAGGCCAACTTTTTACCTGGATATATTTCATTTTTGGAATCCCTGGAGGATATGAGAGATGATTGGCTCCCTTCCTTGATGTGGAGTAAATATTCCCAAATGTTTCCTGTGAAGTGTAGATGATATTCATACTCAATCTAAATTCCCTTCCTGGGATTGAAGAAACCCCAATTTCGAAAATAAATGAATATGGGAGCTAAGGGTATGACATTTAAGGGAAGTCAGATGAGGAGGTTGAAGAGTGAAAAAGGAAAGAAAGCACATTTTATTAAATGCCTACTATTTATAATAATTCTATTAATAGTATGGCAATTTTATGTCACCAAAAGAGATTGAGAGGTTCAGTAACTTACCCTGGAGGCAGAGCTAGCATGCAACAACCTAAGATAAAAACTGGTATCTCTCATTATAAAGAGCATACACTTCCAAGCACACCTCACTGTCTCTTTAAAACTGCCCTTTTCCACCCCCACTTCAAAATTAGACACCCACATGCATATGGGGATTTTCTGTGTCCATCATCACATCTACCTGTGTAGAATAAGGCAAGTATTTACAGTATTAAGGGTACTTTCCTTACCTATGTCTAAAAGGAAATTGTAATGAAAAATTAAAAAAAAAAAAGCTATTATTTAAAAGAATAAGGAAATACCCCAAAATCTTCTGTTTTAATTCTTAAATTTAACATTAAAAACACCACCAGCCACCCCACCCCCCCAAGTTAACTCTTGACAAAGACCAAAATTATATTGTTTCTTGACAAACTTCTCAGGTAACAAATAGTTGAAAAATGATATTGCCCTTCAGATCTTTATATTTATTCTGTCTTTATCTATATGCATTGCAGTTCTAAACTGATGGACCAGGAGTAGTATTTTCTCCAGTTAAATATTATGCTTTTAAGACAATAATTTGTGAATTACTGTGTCTCAGTATTTGGAAAATTCTTTGGACTCTAAAAGTAAGTCTTAGTAATTGAAATAAAGAAAGCAGGGAATGGATGGGCAAATAAAAATGTAGCAATATCAATATTCTTTAAGCTTCGATGGGGAAGTTTTCTTTAATGTCAACAACTCTGAAATAGTATTTCTATCTCTTATGGTACCACAGTTCTCATTTTCAAATACCAGGTGTTGTAATTTGATTATAATGAACGAAAACCATTTTCACAAGTTTATGAGTGGGTTTTTACCTCTTTGTCTCATTTACGAAAATGATTTTAAATTGAACAAGGTCACTGATCTCTAAGTATTAGGTTAAGCTATATTGCTGCTGAATCTAAAAGGAAGCACAAAAAATATTTTTTTTTTTCCTGAGAGTTCATGATTAAATGCTGATGATATATATACAAATAATGAATGTTCAATAGCTCCTACTAGACTTACTATTAGTTACAAACATATCTTAACAAAGAAATACAGATACTTTCTTTTTTTTAATGTTCTATTTTGAAATAATGTTAAATTTACAAAGAAGCTGCAAGGAAATTATGAAGAACTCTTTTATACACATTACCCAAATTCACCAATGTTTAACATACACATTATTACTTTTACTCCTAACCTTTAAAGAATATAGTTTACATGCATCACGTCCCTTTATGCAGATAGCTTTTGAAAACATCAAGGAAAGCTATCAATTACAACCTTGATTTATACATATAAAAATATTGGAAAAACATTATCTCTTGATGCTTCTTTTTTTTCTTGATGCTTCTTTATTCACAAAATCAATCTTGTTTTGAAAATTGTGAAAGGTAATAATATTATAAATATATAGTCAATAATAAATTTGCTCAGTAACCCAAGGAAGACCTTTATTTCTTCTACATGTATCAAAATTTGGATTGAAATGAAAAAGAATGGGGATAGAAATATGCAAATTTCAATTAAGGTTTAGATAAATGTTCTATAATACAATGTAGCAAAAGATTATTTAAACTGGCGATGGTATTGGTTACTTTTCTGGATGCTTTAAGATTCCTGTAGGAAAGACTGTAAAAAGATAGACTTTTGACAGGTTTGATCTTTGATCTGACCAACCCTGTTCTTTCATGTAATTTTATGTAGAAGATAGGATTTAGGAACCAAATTCAAAAATTAAGGAACCAAAATCTAAAACAAACCAAAAGAAACTCATGAAGCTGAAAGTTATAAAGTAGTTTTTAGTGGAAAATTCCAATTTCAATTTACTATATGTAAGCAATGCAAGTCTAGTTATTAAAATAATTTAAAAATAAGCTCATCAATGCCACTTTTTTTGTGTGAAATAAAGAATTTGGTCTACAATGTCTCAACTCTTCTAGCCCACTTTTCCTTTTATAAATGCTAAACCTCTCCATTCAACCTTTTTATTTTTTGGTCTATCAATGTCACTACTCTTCTATTTAATTTATTTTATTTAGTAAAAATTTCACTCCTCATCAGCTACATTTTTATGTTACTGTAACTACATCACAATATAGTCATTTAATTTGTTTTTATAAAAATCTTCACTGGAGATAACTTCATCTTTATTGCTATGAGAAATCATTTATGATTCCAATTCACAGGATAGATGCTTAATACAAAGCATCTTTCACCTTCCATTACCTAGGTTTATTTATCAAAATCAATATTTTGAATGCTGCTATGTGGTAGATGAAACACTAGATGCTTAGGAAGTTGTTTCATATAGCCAAAAGATATTGTCAACAGAGATCCTCTCTACAGCATTAATGTACTCTAGTTAGAAGTCTGAGTTTGAATCAGAAAGTGAATTTAATTACTTGCTTTTCCCCTTACTATTCTGTGAACTTTGGCAATATATTACACTGTGTAAGTCCAACTGATAGAATAGGAAAAATGGGAATACCACTATCTAATGTGGAATTGTTGAGGTTAAATAATATATGCCAAGAAGTTAGCTCTGTACCTGGATCAGAGTAACTGTTTCAGGTAGGTAGGGTTGTCAAAATAAAAAAAAATCTACAGGCTGAAAAAGTTTCAGGAACTGTTGAAAGATGCATGCCTTCAGACTGAGGAAGAACATTAAGTTCTAAACAGATATACAAATACAAAACCATGCCTAATGTAACCACAGAATACTAGAGAAAAAATAGAGTCATAAAAGTAACAACTGAGGAAAAATACCTAAATGGAATCAAAGTGACTTCTTACCAGAAAGAGTATGCAAAATATTGGACTAATATCTCCAAAGTACTAAGTATAAAAACTTGCTAACCTGTAGTTCTATAGTCAACTACTATGCTATCCAAAACTAAGAGTGAAATAAGTACATTTTTGGTCAAAAATGAGACTGAAAAAAAATTGCTATATAGATTATTTCAATAGGCTATAAATTGAAAACCAAATATGGCAATGAGATGCAAGTAGAATTGCGAGAAACAATTATAAAGAAATGATTTGGTAAATGTGTGAGTAATAAGAATTATACTGTGCCATTTAAAAGGAAAACAATTATTATTTTCAGAGGTGATATAGGAAGGTGGAAATGAAGTAGAAGACGAGTTAAATGAATGTCTTAGGTACGTTGAAACACTTTATAATTTTATACTTTATAATTGTATAATTTCATTTTTCCTAGAATACATAGAGTGACTAGAATATAAGAGTAAACATATCATCGTATTCTTTTTATTTCCTCTGAGTACAAAAGTCTAGAGATGCCTTTCTTCAACTCACCCTCACTTTAGTATTTGAAAGATATCATAAGGGATTAAATAACGAGATTCTATAGGATACCTAATATATGGGAAATATAGGATATTATATAGGATCATATAATGAGAAGCCTATGGAATTGGGGAGGAATGGGGATTGTTAGTGCTGGTTATTTTATAAAATAAGATCAGTTCTCTAAGTTTTTGTTGTCACACAGATATGAGTGTAAATCTCCATACTCCATACACTATCCATCTACATTTAATGATTCAAAGGTCAAAGCACAGGTAAACTGAAGACAGTTTTTGAATCATGCCTGTCTGATTATAGCTGTGGGTGGAATTCCATTTGAAAGTGGAAGATCATTGACCAGGTGTCCTTCGTGTGTAGTGCCATCTGAGCCGAACCACCTCTCATGTGTATGGTGGATTGAATTATGTATCTCCTCAAAAGACATGTTCTTAATCTTAATCTGTGGGTGTGAACCCTTTTATGAATAGGCCTTTGAAGATGTTCTTTTTATTTAAGGTGTTGTCCAACTGAATCAGGGTAGGCCTTAATACCTGTTATTGGAGGCCTTATAAAGAAACATCAGAGAAAGCACTGGAAGAAGACAAAAGTCAGCAGACATCAGAAGAGTAGGCACAAGAAGAGAGAGATCATCATGTGAAGGGAGTCAGAGATGCAAGTCAAGGAACCCCAAGGGTTGAAGCAAGCCAACACCAGTATGCTATAGACTTGGGGACAAAGCATGGCCTTGCTGTTGCCTTGATTTTGAAGTTCTAGCTTCTGAAACAGTGAGCCAATCAAGTTCTGTTTTTAAGCCAAACCCTTGTGTGGGACTTGTCAAGCAATCTGGTGAAGTAAGGCAACATGCTCATTGCTATTTCAATAGGAAGACTGAGAATTATGCCTGTGCTGTTGGTAGCTATATTCCAATACAGAATTCAAATTTTGTTATGTTATCATTTTAATAAAGGATTTTAAAAATTCTAAAATGATCTTATTCACTGATCATTGATCAAAAATAATTAGAAAATTATTCAATATTTTTGCATACCTATTATTTATCAATAGACATCTGCATATATAATTATGAAAATAAATCATACGAATAAATCAGATTTATTGATTCAACAATTATTTATTGAGTATCTGTTGTGTTCCAAATTGTGTTCTACAGATGGATAGCTCCATAATTTTATGGTCTATAATAGCTATGTCATTTGGACTTTTAAATACCCCTCTGAATCTAGAGATTGTGAAACATCATTCAGTGTGAACATGGAGGAAAGCAAAAATCCAACTTCTTCTCTGTGATAGCCAGCCTCCAAGATGGCCCCCAATGAGCCTTATCACCTGATATTCATGTTCTTATATGTATCCCCTCCCATATTGTCTCAGAATTGGTCATATGACTAGTAGAATGGGCAGAATTGGTGTGTATGGCTAGATCTTTAAAGATATTGTGGTATCTATCTATCTATCTATCCATCTATCTATCTCTATTTCTATCTCTATCTCTCTCTATCACAGACCTTTCACTGGAGGACACTGAAGTAGCCCTTTGAGGAATCCCATGAGATGAAGAATAGCCATGTAAACAAGCCATCTTGGAAATGGATCTTCAGCCCTAGTCAATCCCTGCAGACCATACATTCATGAGAAACCATGAGCCAGATAAACTGACCCATGGGAACTGTTAGATAAAACATGTTCATGGCTTTAAGCTTCCATGTGTTAGAACAATTTTTTACACAGTAATATGGAAACAACTCTTTAGTCCTCTCATTCTTTGGTCTGGTACCAAACCAGAGATACTTTTAGCAATAGCCCTAAATATGAACATTTTCCCTATGTCTAATTTTAATATTTTAAAACTTGTGGGTATAATCAATCACAGTGTATATTGTAAGATCCATTTGTTCACTTCAGCTTTTAACAGATTATAGTGGCATTCTTCCTTTTTAATTTTCTTCAATAGATTTCATATCATCAGTTATATTTTAAAAAATTTAAATAATTGCATATTAGTGAAATCTTACTGGGATCTTTTATAAAAGGTCAATGTTACCTTTTCATCTGACAGTAAGGGAGTCAAGATAATGCTAAGTAGCCTGCCATAGAAATTACTAATAGCTATTGGCATTGAACTAGAGCCTTGCACTGCATCTTTTTTTCCTAGTTGAAAGACACATAGCTAATTCATATAAAATTATTACTATTATTATAAGTCTTATTATTTCAATTGTACCTGAGTTATTCCATAATTTATTGAGGCAACTTTTTGGAACTATAATAAAATTATTAAATGATCATTAAAGTATAAGATATTAAATTATAAGGGGAAAATAAATGTGAATATAGCACTTCTTGGGGAAAAATATAATGGTTACGATGGTCAATTGATTTAATGAGTTCTGAAAAATTTAGCTATCAAGAAATAAAGGAAAATATTAGTTACATGGTTTCCTTGTCTACTCTGAAACAATCTCAAGCATTGCCTAAAATTAGTTGCCAGGTAAGGCTTCAGAGGAAATATTAGTGCACAATATTCTTAAGCAAATGTAAAGAAAATAAAGCACCAGTTTTAATGAAGGTGTTTTCTGTAGCTTTCTTTGATTAAATCTAAAAAAAACAAAAAAATGAAAGTGATTCTTCAACTTCAGGTCCACAACCATACTCCTCCAAGTACCTTGATTTCTGACCATCAGTTACATTAATTGATAAACCCTATCCTTCCTGGAAGTAAAGTTATACTGCGTAATCTTCAACTGATTCTCAGTTAATAGGAGTTTCCTAAATCAGGCTTTAAATAAGAGTTGAAAACAGAAGTTTTAGTTGATGACACTTCTAAAAAATTTAATGGCTATCACTTCTGTCACCATCTTGCGACATAAGTTTCCTCATCCTAGATTATTAAATGGGATGGGGGAAGGAAGGAACTTTCCCTCGGCTCTTCTTAGGATGATCAATCTTAATGAATTACGGAAAAGGTATGTGATTTGGTTTTAGGAGCCATGTATTATCTACACTGACTAAAATGATCACGATCATAAAATTGCCAAGGTATTGTTGAAAAGTCATTTTCATGTGTGTTTGTGGTGGGGGGTGGATTAAGAATATTATAGCCTATCATCTAGAGGAGAATATCAGTAGATAAAATTTATATGTGCAAAATTAACAAAGAAAGTATTTAAATTATTAGCATGTATAATTAGGACTATAGAGATAACTAACCAAAGAATTAGCCAAAACTGAAATTCATTACCTGAGTACCTTAGATGGAATGAATTAGAGATGGAAATAAATGGGTCAGAATAGATGGGTCAAGAGTATTGTTTGCTTTACTTTGCTTTTTTTTTTTTTTTTTTTTGTCCTTTGGTTAAGATTTAAAGTATTATTTGCAATTATATAGTCTGCACACATATTTCATCAGTACAAAAAATATTACTTTCAACTGTGCCTAATACTGTATAGTAAATGTTATTTCCATCTTGTGATAGTCCTTTACACCCAGGAAGTAAAGTTTAGAAGTAAAAACTATGGTCTGATATGCAGATTTTTTATTTATTTAATTTTCCTTCATGCTTTTTTCTCCATCTTTTAGTTCATTATAATGGTTGTTACCAAATAAGACATAGGAAGACCTAAGGACCTACAAATTGATGTCCAAAGTTTAAAAAAAAAAGTGCAAGTTATGATTTAAAATGATGAGGTAGAGTGTTGAAGTGATACTGAGTAAAGAAAGGTTTAAAATGGGGAGATAGGATTTTCCAGGAAAGGTTGCTGGTGAGATTTACAAAGTACTTTGAAAAGATAATCTGTAGGTGCATGTCTGGACTCAGCAGGGCAGTGACCATTCAAGAGGGACCAGAGGATGCCTAAGACTGTGGTTTTGGGGTGTAAGTGGTGGAGACTGCCTTGGAGGATGGGGTGAGTTTGTTTGGCCAGGACAACCTCCTGTGGATGGTAGTGGTTAGATGGCCACTGGATAAGGGTATGAGCAGCAGCTCTCCACTCATATACACCCACCTTAACAATTAACTGGGAGATAATTGTCCATAGCCACATGACCAGGAGCTCCCATGAGGGAATCCAGGAGGCAGCAAATGAATACTGACAGCATTTACTCTGCCTCCACAGAAGTCTGGGGGGTGTACTGACAAGAAGTGTGGACAGGAGAGGGTGCCACATGGAAGCACCAGGAGCCCCTCCCACATCCCAGAGGCTCACAGGCAGACAGGAGGTAGGGAGTGGGGCATGTCTGAGCTGGAAGGTACCCTTCAGGAGGTTCCTTACCAAACTGCCCAGGGCCCACATTACACCCAAGGCAAGAAATTCTGAGTACACAGGGAGAAATGGCACACTGATTGGATTACCAGCCAGTTGGGACTCTACCTAGCATACAGGTGAAGTTGGGGAAAAGCTGGCTTGAGGGTAAGAGGTGGCTCAGGAGTTCTACCTCTTGGTAGGGTAGGGAAAGAGCACTCCAGCAAGTTGTAGGTCTGCCAAAATTTATAAATGCTCAAATAATCCTACATTTCCCAAGATAATCTTACCAAGATAAGCAAATGACTCAAATCCAACAGAAAATCATAAAATACCTGAATGACCAAGAAGATATGGGCAAGTCAAATCAACAAATTAAAAAGTCAGAAGAGGCAAAAAATTTGGAACAATTAAAGAAATACACACAAACCTCCAAAACAACTAAGAAGATGGCTAAAGACATAAAGAACATCAAGAAGGCTCTAGAAGAGCATAAAGAAGAATTTGAAAAAGTATATTAAAAAATAGTAGATCTTAGGGAAATAAAAGATACTGTTGATCAAATTAGCAATATGTTAGAGACACACAACAGCAGATGTGAAGAGGCAGAAGAAAGGGTAAGTGAAATAGAGGACAGGAAGACTGAATGCAAACACACAAAGGAAAAAATGGTGAAAACAATAAAAAAAAACTGAAATGGATCTCAGGGAAATGATGGACAAGATTAAGTGCACAGATATAGAATCATTGGTGTTCCAGAAGGAGAAGAGAGGAGAAAAGGGCTAGGAAGAATGTTTTCAAGGCATAGATGGGGAAAACTTCCTAACCGTTTTAAAGGACATAGATATGCAAATCAAAGATACTTAATGAACTCCAAATAGAAGAAATCCAAATAACCCTAGTCTGAGGCATATACTGATCAGATTGTCAAATGCTGAAGAGAAGGAGAATGTTCTGAAAGCAGCAAGAAAGAAGCAATTCATCACATACAAGGGAAACAACATAAGACTAAGCACTGACTACTCAGCAGGCACCATGGAGGTGGGAAGGCAGTGTTATGACATATTTAAGATTCTGACAGAGAAAAATAGCCAGCCAAGAATTCTTTATCCAGGAAAGCTCTTCTTCAAAGTTGAGGGAGAGTTTAAAATTGTTCCATCTTGAAAATGAGAGCACAGCATATAAAAAACTTATGGGATGCGACAAAGATGGTGCTGACAGGGAAATTTATATCTCTAAATGTATACGTTAAAAAGCAAGAAAGGGCTAAAACCAAAGACATAACTGAACAAATAAAGAGGCTAGAGAATGATCAGCAAAGTAGAAGAAAAGAATTAATAAAGATTAAAACAGAAATTAATGAGCTGGAGAATAACAACAACAACAAACAATAGAGAGAATAAATGAAACCAAAAGTTGGTTCTTTGAGAAGATCAACAAGATTGGCAAACCCTTACCTAGACTGAAAAGTCAAAAAAGAGAAGACCCAAATGAAGAGAATCAGAAATGAAAGCAGGGTAATTACTATGGACCCTGAAGAAATTAAAAAAAAAAATCATAAGAGGATAATATGAACAACTTTTTGCCAACAAGCTAGACAATTTAGAGGAAATGGAAAATTTCCTGGAAACACATTAATATCTACTGACCCAAGAAGAAGCAGAAGACCTCAACAAAACAATCACAAGCAAAGAGATCCAATCAGTCATCAAAAATCTACCTAAAACTAAAAGCCCAGGGACAGATGGCTTCAAGGGGGAATTTTACCAAACTTTCCAAAAAGAATTGACAACATTCCTGTTCAAACTCTTTCAAAAAATTGAAGGAAAAGATATACTACCTAACTCATTCAACTCATTTTATGAAGCTAATATCACTCTAATACCAGAACCAGATAAAGATACTACAAAAAAAGGAAAACTATAGAACAGTCTCCCTAATGAATATAGATGTGAAAATTCTCAATGAAATACTTGCAAATTGAATCCAAATGCACATTAAAATAATCATACACCATGACCAAGTGAAGTTTATTCCTGACATGCAACGGTGATTCAACATAAAAAAATCAATGCAATACAACACATTAAAAAACTGAAAGGGAAAAATCAAATTATCATCTTGATAGATGCTTAAAAGCATTTGACAAAATTCAGCATCCCTTTTTAATAAAAACACTTCAAA
Source organism: Choloepus didactylus (assembly GCF_015220235.1). NCBI lineage: Eukaryota > Metazoa > Chordata > Mammalia > Pilosa > Megalonychidae > Choloepus > Choloepus didactylus. Next base: position 34,905,061 of record NC_051309.1, read on the forward strand.
AGGTAAGAATTGAAGGAAACTTTCTCAATATAATAAAGGGCATATATAGTACAACCAGCATAGTACTCAAGGTTGAGAGTCTGAAAGCCTTCACACTAAGATTGGGAACAAGACAAGGATGCCCAGTGTCACCACTATTATTCAACATTGTGCTAGAAGTTCCAGCCAGAACAATTCACCAAGGCAAAAAGTAAAAGGCATCGGAATTGAAAAGGCAGAAGTAAAACTGTCATTATTTACAGATGATATGATTTTGCATTTGGAAAATCCTGAGAAACTGATGACAGTACTACTTGAGCTAATAAAAAAATTCAGCAGAGTGGTGGCATAGAAGATAAATGCACATAATTCAGCAATGTTCCTATACACTAGTAATGACCTAACTAAAGAGGCAATAAAAAAAAAATCTGTTCACAAGCACAACAAAAAAAAAGTATGAGGAAATAAATTTAAACAAGGATGTAAAAGGCCCCTATACAGAAAATTACAAATTTTTACTAAAGGAAATCAAAGGGGACATAAAGAAGTGGAAAGATATTCTGTGTTCATGGATAGGAAGGGTAAATATCATTAAGATGTCAATTCTACCCAAACTGATCTACAGATTCAATGCAATTCCAATCTAAATTCTGGCAACCTACTTTGCAGACTTGGAGAACCTAGTTATCAAATTTATATGGAAGGGAAAAGGGCCTTGAATTGCCAAACATATTCTTAAAAAGAAGAATGAAGTGGGAGGACTTATACTTCCAGATTTTGAAGCCTACTATAAAGCCACAGTGGTCAAAACAACATGGTATTGGCACAAAGACAGACATGTTGATCAATGGAATTGAACTGAGAGTTTGGAAATAGATCCCCAGATCTATGGCAGACTGACTTTTGATAAGGTCTCCAAATCCACTGAACTGGGACAGAACAGTCTCTTCAACAAATGGGGCTGAGAGAACTGGCTACTCATGTCCAAAAGAATGAAAGAGAACCCCTACTCCACACCCTCTACAAAAATTAACTCAAAGTGGATCAAGACCTCAATATGAGAGACAGCACAAAAAAAAAAAAAAATCTTAGAAGATAATATAGGGAAACATTTTCAAGACCTAGAAATAGGAGGTAGCTTCTTAGACCTTCCACCCAAAGTGCAAGCAATAACAACAAAAAATAAATAAATGGGAACTTCTCAAAATCAAGTGTCAGTGCCTCAAAAGGCTTTGTAAAAACAGTGAAGAGGCAGCCAAATCAATGGAAGAAAATATTTGGAAACCATATGTCTGATAAGAGGCTGATATCCTACATGTATAAAGAAATCCATCCTACAATTCAACCACAATAGTACAAACATCCCAATTTAAAAATGGTCAAAAAATATGAGAAGGCATTTTTCTGAAGAGGAAATACAAATGGCTAAAAAAACACATGAAAATAACATCTTCATTAGCTATTGGGAAATGCAAATCAAAACCACAATGAGATACCATCTCACACCAATAAGAATGACTACCATTAAACAAACAGGAAACAACAAATGCTGGAAGGGATGTGGAGAAATTGGTGCGCTTATTCATTGCTGGTGTGAATGTATAATGGTACAGCCACTGTGGAAGACAGTCTGGCAGTGTTTAAGAAAACTGAAATTGAATTACCCTACAATCTGGCAATTCCACTTCTTGGTATACACCCAGAAGATCTGAAAGCAATGACATCAACAGACATTTGTACCCCAATGTTCATAATGGCATTGTTCACAGTTTCCAAGAGAAGGAAATAATACAAGTGTCCTTCAAGAGAAGAGTGGATTAACAGATGTAGTATATACATATGATGGAATACTATGCAGCAGTAAGAAGGAACAAGTTCCTGAACATATGGCAACATGGATAAACCTTGAAGATATAGTGAGTGAAATACATCAGAGACAAAAGGAGAAACATTATCTGTTACTACTACTATGAACTCCCTGAACATTGTAAAATCAGTGTCTTATAATGTAGAATATTGGGGACCTAGAAATAGACAGAGGCTAGTGAAGGAGGAATGATAACCTACTATTTTCAGATATGCTAATGAGGATGAATTAAAAGTTTTGGGAATAGGTAAAGGTGATGATTGTTAGTGGGATTATAAGCATCCGAGCTACATTGAAGGTGAACAGTATTGAAAGGGGTTGTTTAAAGGCATGTATCCACAGAGCAGCACTAGAAATATAGGTAGGTGCTTGAATGATATACTTCTTAGGTATGATACTGGTACAGAGAGTTGACAATAGAGTGGTATATGGGAAAAATCTACCTATTACATACTAAAGACTATAATTAGTAGGAATACCTTACTAGTACCACACAAATACTAGCAACAAATAATTAAGGACTGAAAAGAGCTATGGGGTGTCTGGGGTCATAAGAATTGTTTAAAATGTAGAGTGATAAGGATTGTGCAACTTAGTGATGATATTGTGAGATACTGATTGATTATCATGGACAGAACATATGCTATGTGAAATTCAGAAACCCCTATTAATAAGTCAAGCCCCTGATCTTGAAGCTTGCTCTTGTGAAACTCATGGTTGTAAAGAGGATCCTAAGGCACCTATAATTATGCCTTGGGGTCACCTCCAGAGAACATCATTTGGTGCTCAAATATGGACTTTCTCTAATCCCAAGTCTGCAAATAAGTTTTTATTTATTTATTTCCCTGATATGAAGCAGGACCCCAGAGGTGAGTGAGTCTCCCTGGTGATGTGAGACATGGATTCCAGAAATGAGCCTGGCATTGCGGGGTTAAGAATGACTTTTGACCACAAGGGGGAAAAGACAGGCAACAAAATAAGGTTTCAGTGGCTAAGAGATTTCAAATAGATTTGAGGTTGTCCTGTAGTTACTCCTATGAAAACTTCAGCTAGGTATCCCAGTTGGCCACAGTATGAATAAGTCCAAGTCAACAGTAGTCCTGAAAATCCTAAAGAATACCTGGGTCTCTATCCGAGACTCTATAAAAGTTTCACTCACTAAGTTTATTCTTCAGAAACTTAAATCCTCCAGAGAGCTCCTATGCCAGCTAAGTCCCAAAACCCAGATTCAACAGCTTCTTCAAGAAAATCAACCAGTTGCATTTCCTTTTCCCGTAATGTCAACACCCCTTTTCAACATGAAAAAAATTAGAGTGGTCACTGTCTAGACATTCCTGAAGATCAGAAAAGTGATTAAACTAGAGGAAAGGGTAGCAACAGACAAGATTGAATTCAACACAGGATTATGGATACTGAATCTCTCTATAATTCTTTTTCTTAGTTGTTAGGGTATTAGTACAGCTAGAAGAAAACAACTGAAATGGTGGAACTGTGACCCATAAAATTTTTTGAAATTTGCTATATAGCAACTTGTTAAACTGTAATTTGAAGTTATCATCTTCTTGTATACATGCTATATTTCACAATAAGGTTATACCTGACACTATGGTACCTTAACCCATAACATTATTGGAAATTTCCTATATAACTACTTGTTAAATCGTACTTTGAAAGTTACCAACTTTTTGCATATGTTGTATTTCAGAATAAGGAACTAACTATAACTATATTCTTTGGAATGTGCTCTCTACTTGTTAAATTGCATATAGAATATTATCACTTCTATGTAATATGTTATATTCCAGAATAAAAAATAAATAAATAAATAAATAAATATATTTTATAGTTAAGCATGAGGTTAAGCAAGAATGGCTACCACAAGGCCTCAGAGATAAGAATCAATGTGATGTTCATAGTCAACAGCAAGCACATTTTCATGATTTAAAAATAGGGAATGTTTTTAAGAGGTAACATAAAAACTATTTATTACTTTAAAGATGTTTTGGTAGACATGTTTACTCTGTCTGATGCTTGCTATGTAATTTAAGAAGCCTATGCATGTTTCTGAGGAATAAGTGAAAATAATAAATTGATAAATTTAGCATTTGAAAACTATGATTGTAGATTGCAAGACAGTTTGAAAAATTGACAGAGACAAAATAATTCCTAGTTGATCTGAATTTTATCTAACCCCAGTACATTTATTAATTCTATTTTTTACGTTGTTCATTACAGAAAACTTTTCATCACTGAATGAGAAAATTATCTTCTAAACTCTTTAAAATGAAATGCTATGAACATATTTATCTAAGTACTCATTTTTTAACACTGACTTGAATTTGTCAGAAGGTTAAGGGTGTTAATGTTTCATTAATTTCAGGGGAATAGAAATTCAGTTTTTGTTGGATCTGCTTTCAAACATCAAGAACAATAATTAAATAACATTAGAGAAATTTATTATGAGTTCTGTCTCTGAAATTCACAGCTCTTCCAAGCAGTATTACATCAGTGTATGTGTGCATTAACTATGTCCCCTTGTTCTGCCAATGATTTATTCCATTTATAAGAATGTATACAATAAAATGTAACATGATAAAAATTGTCACCATATATACAGGTCAACTCTAAGGGAAAATCTAAAAGATTGATAAATATGCTGGCCAGTTACCTGCCAAGCTATTAAAATTGTGCTTCATACTTGGTTTGAGTTTCCAGGAGCTTAAAATAAATGGGAATCATAATCAGTAATGACTGTCAGTATTTTAAGTTAGAAAGCATTTCAGTTTCTTACAGGGCATTTTTTTTTTTTTTTTTAATTCTGGAGCTTAGGTCCAAAAACTTTGAATAGTGCTGCTTATATAAGGAAAAGAGCATGAAGATAATAAGAATAAAATAATTGAAATTAATTGGCCCTTACTTTGTATCAAATACCATGTTAACCACATCACATGTTGTATCATTTAATTATTAATTTAGGCATCATTATACAATTTCTGTTTTACAAATAACAAATGAAAAATGTCACATAGCTAATAAATAATAGAGAATAGATTTAATTTTTTTTCTTGTATTAAGCAACATACTCAACCGCATCCCTGCATATAATGAAATATTGCATTTCATAGCACTTTCAGCATTTTCTAATGTTATCAGAATATGGAATGTTTTTTTTAAAAAAAATCTGTATATATGATTCAAAATGGCTGAAATAAGGGTGCTTGCTAATAGTTTTAAAGCTAAAAAGCACTTCATTAATGTAAACAATTTACAGCAAGCAGTAACTATACAAAGGTACACAATACATTTAAAATAACATTAATAGCATCCTGTGGATATCTGAGCTTTAACAAAGCCTATTATAACTGATGTTTTAATTATTTGTTTCTTTTTATTCTATGGCAACTCTTGAAAATGTGAGATTCTCTTATTCTTCTCCAGAAATTTATGTTATACCTAAGAAGTTTATATTTCCAAAGTGGTGAATAAATGAATGATTTCATGTAAACATGTTTTTAAAGGCTTTGAATTGGTAGAAACATACCCATTCTAAGGAATGCTTTCCATTACAAATGACAACCTCAGAACTGATAAAATAATACCAAAAAGTAGGCACAGATATGTTTATAGAAATGTGCAAATTCAAATCATGTACAGTCATGGACATGTTTGAAACATGAAGAAGAGAGAGGCATAGATGCCAAGGTTATTAATTTAGGTTCTCACAAGTCTCTGACAACATAACAAAATGCTTTGTGTGGACTATAAACGAGTAAATCATTATTTGGTTAAAATTGTTGTTTGTTTTTCTCCAGAAAATAAATTGGTAAATTTACTAAAGGCTATGAAAGCTTGTGCTTTAATTAAACCAACTAAAATGCCTAGATCCCTTATTTCCAAAGCATGGCATAGCTTTATCAATGTTCCTATTTATTTTTCAATTATATGTTGATGAGCAAATTCATGACCAAATTATGTGATCTTTTGAAATAAATCCAGAACTTACCTAGCATGCCTTGAACTACAACAGAAAATCAAGGAGTAGTCTTTATAGACATCAAATAAAGTTTTATAGAGTAGTTTAAAAAGTTATAAGCAAGTAAATTTTAAACTTACTTGCCTAAAATACATTGATTAGAATATATATACATATATATCAGACACACTGGATTAGATTTGAGTGAGCCTTAAGTAAATATGTTTTATTTTATAGAATTACTTATGGCCCTTCTTGGAACTGAAATACTTACACCTTTACCTTCATGTAACTGGCTGTCAATATACCAGAAGTTTAGGCTATTACATTGCAAGTAGGACCCAATTAATACCTTAACTACCCTATGGTATGAGTAAAGTGTTAATATATATTTGAATATACAGGAATATGGACTCAATTTAAATGGTCCAAGCTAATTATATTTCTTTACCAGAGTCTAATGAAATACTTTGTAAATTCATTTCTAATCACAAGGAAAATAAAAATAAAAAAAAATTAGGGCTACAAAAAATAAGCAACTGCATTGATATGCCCTAATGATGGTAGCATTTAGTATCATTCTCTCTTTGTAAGTCTCCTTCTTTCCTGCTTTTTACAGTTCCGCTTCCTCTGAAATACTTATCTTCAAAGTCGGAATTGTACCTCTTAATTGTGTGTTCTTCCAGGCATCTCCTGGTATGCACCATGGTTTATATAGAATACAGAGTTAAAAAACCTAAAGTTTGGAGCTAAACGCTTGAGATTGAACCATGGATCTTATGCTTTTTGGTTAATGACAGGGTTACTTGACTCTTAGTATCTAGGTTTTTTCATCTGTAAAATATGGATAAGATTATTAACCTTTTATTAACCTTTTATAGAGATTAAAACATGTAAAGCACTCAAATTTGTTTATAAGTAAATGTGTCCATTAGTATTGCTATTTTAAAAAGCAGGTTCAATAGCCTAACATGGACATAATAATTGTAATAGTCCCTACATTGTAAGCTCTTACAGCAGTTAACTCTATCCCTGAAATGTAATGCTTATCTCTAAACTTTGAGATGCTCATCCCCTAGCGTATAACCTGATTGGTCTCTGGAACAATGCACATCTCTGAGACACCTGAAACTCAGAGCTAGAGCTCGGCAGATATGAATGTCAGTATTAGTGCATACAGCCACTGTCAAAAAAAAAAAAAAAAAAGGTGAAAAGAGCCCAGACTTCTATTAGTGATATGAATGAAGCAGGTCTGGTTCAGACCAGGGCAAGCCAGGCCAAAGGGTAAAGGTTGAAACTGATTGTGTTTTAAAACTTCAACTTCCATATGAGACCAAGGGAAGAGATATCTATTTGGTACAGGATCCAAATTTTCTAAACAGTATAACTCTGCAGTCGATTTGTTCAAATACCACAATTGCATGGAACTTTGAATAGGAAGTGAGATATGGTAGGTTAGTATAGGCTGGAGTGAAATAGTGACACATCCCAGAGTAATTTGGGCAGATAATAAAAAATATATTTACAGCCTCCCCCTCCCCAGCCCTGAGGATCTGGGGGAAGGTGCAGATGTGTTGGACATCATCACCTGGACTGGTGTTGATGTTCTCACAAACATTGGGACTAGCGGTTTGATGTGCTGATCCCTCGATCATGGGACTTGCCCTTATGAAGCTCGTTACCACAAAGGAGAGTCTAAACTTGCATGTAATTGTGCCTAAGAGTCTCCCCCTGAGTACCTCTTTGTTGCTCAGATGTGGCCCTCTCTCTCTCTAACTGAGCCATCTTGACAGGTGAACTCGCTGCCCTCCCCCCTACGTGGGACCCAAATCCCAGGGTTGTAAATCTCCCTGGCAACGCAGAATATGACTCCCGGGGATGAATGTGGACCTGGCATCGTGGGACTGAGGGTATCTTCTTGACCAAAAGGGGGATGCAAAATGAGATGAAATAGTTTCAGTGACTGAGAGATTTCAAATGGAGTCGAGAGGTCACTCTGGTGGACATTCTTATGCACTATATAGATAACACTTCTTAGGTTTTAATGTATTGGAATAGCTAGAAGTAAATACCTGAAACTACCAAACTCCAACCCAGCATTCTAGACTCCTGAAGGCAATTATATAATAATGTAGATTACAAGGGGTGACAGTGTAATTGTGAAGACCTTGTGGATCACACCCCCTTTATCTAGTGTATGGATGAGTAGAAAAATGGGGATAAAAACTAAAGGACAAATGGGGTGGGATGGGGGGGATGATTTGGGTGTTCTTTTTTCACTTTTATTTTTTATTCTTGTTCTGGTTCTTTCTGATGTAAGGAAAATGTTCAGAGATAGATTGTAGTGATGAACGCATAACTATGTTATCATACTGTGGACAGTGGATTGTATACCATGGATGATTGTATGGTGTGTGAATGTATTTCAATAAAACTGAATTTAATAAAAAAAATAAAAAGGTTCAGGTTAATTCTGGTTACCTCTTGCAACCCTCAGCCCTGGCTAGTCCCTGAAGCAGTTTGTCTTCCCTCTCCACAGACGCTACCGAAAACATTGCTCCTTTCCCAGTCTGATAATTTTCTCAAGACCTTCATCAGGATTGTTGTAAGGAAGGAATTGAGGTCATGTAGACAGTGAATCATACTGTAAAAATGGAAAGAACATCATCAAAGAAATATTCCCAAACATCTAACATTAGCAATGACAAACAAAGAAATGGACCACAAAAAGTAAATTCTACGAAAGTTGATGAATTCATGGGTATGTGCTAGTTGTTACTCTGATTCCACCATCTCAGGCCTCTGCTTCTCTCTTTATAGTGATGACTTTTTCTAATCTTCTACTCACATCCCAGGAAATTCCATCCTTTCCCCAATCCCTGCTTCCACCCATTAGCCCTGAATATTTCGTATGTCTGAGTTGTTCAGTAAAAGTTAGAACCCTGAATGTAACCAGAAAAATCATTGCTACAACTGAACTGTGAATATCCAAGTAGTGAAGAAATCTTTATGCCAGAAGTGAGAATGTGAGATGGGGTACAGGGGTGATTTTACAGATATTATCACCAGTGTGAATTGCAAGCACAATTCTTTCATTCAACACTATTGATAAACTGGATAGTTGGGAAAGAAAGAAATACTTAATATAATCCTTTAGCTGAAAAATGCATAGTATAGTCTTCAGTAGCTAAAAAAATGTTTATTATGGTCACTATACTCAAGCAGCCTTAAGCTAAGCCTAAAAGCCCTTGTTGAAATAGCTTGCTGTTGACCTAATCTCAAAAGTTTTACTCTCTGTTCCTAGAGATCTTCCAAGAAACACCATATGGTCTGGTAATCAGCACCTTCCTCTCCTTGAAAAACAAGATCAAAACCTCACTGATTGGAGGACCTCTAAGATAACAGAATACGCTGACCAGCTTTTCCTCTTTTGTTTTTTCTTTCTTCCTTTCTTTTTCTTCTTCCTTTCTTTCTTCCTTCCTTCCTTCCTTCCTTCCTTCCTTCCTTCCTTTCTTTCTTCCTTCCTTCCTTTTTTTTCTTTTTCTTTTTTCCTTCTTTCTTCTGGATCCTGGCCATTTCTTTGTTCAGACTATAAAAACCCAGATTACCCTTCTCCCTCTGAACTGGTCATGGAAATATTTTTCTCCAGTTCCTTACATGTGCACCTATAATAAAACTCACCTTCTCACCAAGACAAAGAGACTTGTTTCTCTGTTTTATGAATGATCAGATGGACCTAACCCTTTTCTGATGGTAACATTCTGCATATATCATCAAATGCTTATCTGAACAATTCACAATACATAGTCTTCAGTAGCTATGTTATTGTACACACACACACACACACACATACACACACACACACACACACACAAACTCTATGGGGACATGCATTAAACACATGATATTCAAAACTGATAGATTTTGTCTGGTTTACAAAATTTTTAAACACAGTGTCCTAACAATACATAAAAATCAAGGATTTACACATAAAAATCTTGATGCTGGTATCCCTTAAAATCTGGTAAAGGACTGGAAACAATGAATGTAGAGGCAGTTCCTGTAGCATGGTGATAGCCCTATGAAAAATAAAATCTTTTCTCAGAAGTCTCATCTTTCTTTTCCTCCTTCATGAAAGACATTAAATCCCATGGTTAAGAAGAGTAGAGTTTGGTTTCTTTGTTCCTTTCCTCTGACAAATTCCAGAATAAATATATAGACAAATTACTCCTGAATTGCTCTTCCCTTGATGAAAGGACTAAAATGAGCATTAAATTGCCAGTTCTAGTAAAGGCTTGATAAATTTTTTGCCTACAGCATTTGGTCTCTTCAATATTCTTATGAGGAATGTGTTTTATTTCCCCAGCTGCTGTGACATACCACATAGGCACTGGTTTAAACAACAGGAATGTACTGTCTCACAGTTTTGGAGGCAGGAATGCTGATTTTCTCCCAGAGTCAGTGGTGTTCTGATGGGCTGGCAATCCTTGGAATAACTTGGCTTTCCCACCATGTGATTATGTCCTCTCCTTTCTCTTCCAGATAACTTTGAATATCAGCTTCCACTCTTCCAAGCAGTTTTCCCTTCAAAAAGCCTCCTATAAAATGATTAAGATCAAACCTCATTAAATTGGATCGCACGTTAACTAAAAATATCAACTTCAAAAAGTCCTATTTATAATCAGTTCACACATACAGGCATGGATTAAGATTAAGACCATGTGTTTGTTGGAGTACATAATTCAACCTACCACAGTCTGCCCTCTGTAGCCCCAAAATACATGTTCTTCCCACATGCAAAATACATTCATTCCATCACAACATCCCAAAAGTCTTAAGTCATTTCAATAACAATATCAAGTACAAATTCTCATCAATATCAGTTATGGGTGTGGCTCAACCTGGGGCAAAATTCTTCTCTGTCTGATAGACATGTGCAATCTAGAAAATAAGTTATTTGCTTCCGAAATATGATGGTGGGACATGTACAGGTTAGACATTTCTACCTCAAAGGGAGAAACTGGAAAGAAAACAGGGGTCACAATTCCCAAGTAAGTCTGAAACCCAACAGGACAAACTCTATTAGATTTCAAGATCTGAGAATCATCTCTGGAGCAATGCTTTGTCCTCTCGTTCTCCTCTAGCTGCAACCCCACACTTCCCAAGAGCTTCCACAGCAGCCTGTTCTCCTCAAATAAAATCTCACCCTCTTGAGCATTGGGAAAGTGTCTAGGCACTCAGTGAAGGCATAGGCCCCACCATCTCCAAGATTTGGGAAGTGGCAATCTCCCTGAATATTGGGCCACGAGGCCTGTCCCCTCCAAGGGTAAGGGCTGACATTCCCATTCTATGTATGTGGGTGGGCCCATTCTCTTGGCTGAAGGACATCTTTTCTTATCAGACCATTCTTTATAGGTTCTGCCCTTGAAGTCATTCTTCCTTCAATTCATCAGTTCTTCGTCGTTTTCAGTTCAGGCTAGTAGAGCTTCTATCCACACAAATTTTGCAAAAACACTGTTGGCTTTGCATGCTGTACAAGGGGAGCCAAATCATCAGAAAAAGAAATTTCAATAGATCCTTCCTGAAGAACCACATTTTTAGGAATTCATAAAACAGCAACCCACTCCACGTACCAAAAACTGTCTTAACTTCCCAGCTATTATGACAAAAATCATGCAGTTGGTTGGCTTAAACAACAAAAATTTATTGTCTCACAGTTTCCTTACTCAGGGATTAAGTAGTGTTCTGGGGGGATGGCAATTCTAGGGTTTTCTTGACTTTCTCTTCACATGATGATGAACTGTCTTTTCTCTTCCAGGTTCCATTGATTTTGAGCTTCTCCTCCAACTGGCTTTCTCTTTATAAAGCCTCCAGGAGTAGGATTAAGGCACAACCTCATTCACTTGGGACACACCTTAACTAAAAATAACATCTTCAAAAGATCCAATTGACAATGGGTTCACACCTGAAAGAATGGATTTAGGTTAAGATCATATATTTGCTGGAATGCATAATTCAACCTGCCACACAATGTTAAAGATATTGGTCTAGTCCAATTTCAATATAGTAAATTACTTGAAAAATGCCTCACTATTCTATAAGTTCCTTGAGGACAAGAATTGTTTTTTCCACTTTGTTTGCTATTAGATCCCCAGTGTTAGAAAACTGCTTACCCCACAGTAAGTCCCCAATAAATATTTGTTGAATGATTGTCCATCGATAGATAAGATTACAAGTTGATATTTTAAATTTCAATCTGTCCAAGTAAAGGAAAATAACTTGAATTTAATAAGTTCCTATACACTCTACATAATGAAAGAGATTTATGATCCATATTATACATAATTTAAGCCGCATAGCAATCTTTTTGAAACAGATATAGGGAACTGAGGTAAAGAGAAGTTAACCATTATCATCAGATCACACAGTGGCAAAGTTGGGTTTCTAGCTCATGATTTTATATCACAAAACCCTTCCCCCACAACTTCAAAAAATTTTACTGATAATATTGAGATAATGTTGCAAGTCTTTCATTACAATTTTAATTTTTTGAAGTAAGAATCTTGAAGTAAAGAGAAGCTCTATCAATGATCTTAGTTATTACCCCTTACTTGCCTATTTTTGAACCTTGAGAAATTTGTCTTCTTGCTACTATACATCTCCTCCCACCCTAATTTGAGTTTGGAAAGCTAATAACCAAAAAAAAAATGGCATTTTCATGGAAATGCAGTGGCTTGCTTTGCTAGGCAACAGAACATTGTGCGGAACAAATAAAGGAATTATGAGAATCATAAATGGAGGTAGACCCAGGAAGTTTATATTTTTTGATATAACTACCTTATTAGATACACCTTTCTTTCTCCCAGGCAGATGATTAAGTGAGATGAGAGTAGCTTCTGCTTCACTGGGAGGCTCCTGAACTTTAAAGTGGCAAGGTGAACCAGTTGCAGCCCAATGGGAGGTACACTAAGAGAGATGTTTTAGAATAGTATTGTCTTCCACATTATGGGGAAACTTGCATTACATTGTTTTCTTTACTTTTTATCCTTGTATCATCAATATAATAAAACTTAGCATGCCTAGACAATGATATGAGCCCATGGTAAAGAAGGCAAGTGGTAAACAACCCAGACTTCTGCCAGTCTAGGGACTATTCAGAAATTCCCAAAGGAATATTTACCTCTCATCTGTGATCTAACTGAGTTCAAGAACCATGAGCCCAAGATAAGGAATTAGATGCAGATCATTTGTTAGCAATAAACAGTATGATTCGGCCCCAAATGGGCTTTTTGGTAGGAAGGTTAAAACTCCAGTAGAGGAGTTGAAATAATACGATTCAATTATTTGTGGATTTTGGCTATTTCTTTCTTTGAACATAATTAAATACCTGACATTGTGCTAATTCCTAACATACCAAGACAAATTGATTCAGAATTAAATAAAATAGTTTGTCTACTGGGAAAGTTATAGGGATAAAGTTTCTATATAGGAAGAATCTAATTCTTTTTGAGTTTTACTTTGGTTATCATTTGACAGAATCAACAGTTTGCCTCAGCTTCCATGGATTACTACACTAAGGATCTTACCATAAAAAAAGATTTATCACATTTTTGAGCAATTACTCTTCTTTATAATAAAAAGAGTTTCTTGTAACTGAAACATTACCTTCACTGCTTGCAAATTAAAGAGTATTAGGTTGAGTAGGCCAAAAGAATGTTGAGAAACAAACTCTGCATTTGATAGGATTTAGATGTGTTAGGATTTCTAAAATCAATTACAGCTTTCTGAAATTCATAAGCAACAGAGCCTCTGTGGATATTTGATGACAAAAATTGATTTAGTTTTGGGAGGATAGAAATATCCTTACCTTATTGAAATACAAAGATTTCATTACAGGGTATAGTTTACTGTAGAAAGCCAGTGGTGTGTCAAGGCAATTTCATCAAAATAAATTACAGGACTAGAAACTCTTAGTGTGGGTCCAAATGAATTATTACTATATTCCATCCCATGTTGATGATACAGGATTCTTAATATAGACAGCCCCTTATTTACAAACAATTATAAAAGAATGCATCATATAATTATCTATTGTCATTTAGTGCCAATTGCTGCCACAAATGCCACTTGTGCCAGTTTGAATATAGAATGCTCCCCAAAATGCCATTATCTTTGATGCAATCTTGCATGGGCAGGTGTATTAGTATTGATTAGGTTGTAATTCTTTGGTTGAGTGTTTCAATGGAGATGCGACCCACCCAACTGTAGGTGATAACTCTGATTGGATGATTTCCATGGAGGCATGGCCCCACCCATTTGACTCAGACAGAAGGAACAAGCTTGTTACAGCCAAGAGGGACACTTTGAAGAATGCACAGTTGCTGAGAGAGGAGCTGCAGTTTACAGAGACATTTTGGAAATGGCCTTTGAAAGCAGACTTTTGCTCCGGAGAAGCTAAGAGAGGACAAATGCCCCAAGAGCAACTGAGAGTGACATTTTGGAGAGAAGCTGCAGCCTAGACAGGAACACGCTGGGAGAAAGCCATTTTGAAACCAGAACTCTGGAGCAGACGCCAGCCATGTGCCTTTCCAACTAACAGAGGCTTTCCGGACACCATTGGCCATCCTCCAGTGAAGGTACCTGATTGTTGATGTGTTACCTTGGATGCTTTATGGCCTTAAAACTGTAACTATGTAACCAAATAAACCCCCTTTATAAAAGCTGATCTATTTTTGGTGTTTTGTGAAAAGGCAGCATTAGCAAACCGGAGCACCACTTTTCAACAAAATCTGCATTTGGTGTCACTTAACTAGAACTTGTTGCTCTTGGAAGCTTTCTCTTATCTACCAAAGTAACGAACCCATTTTTATTACAGATAGGCAGATTTATTGTCTCCTGAAGTATCTTTTCTCTTGAGACCCAGAAAATTTTTGAAAGCCTAGAAAAAAAAGTCTTTTCAAAAAAGACTTGTAGTTCATGACTTACAGAGGCTTGGACATAGGAAAATACGTGGTAGCTAAAGTAACTTGTGTTAGTAAAACCGAGTGTTTAAACAATATTTTGTGTCATTTTTATAGAGAAATTTTCTGAACTCTAAATAACTGGATCAAATATAAAAGTTTGTAAAACAATATATTCATCACAATTATAACGTCTTCTTCAACTTCTGTAGAAATGTTATAAATGTAAGTCAGATAATCAGACATACTTTAAATTGGAACTAGGAATAATTTTTAAATTTTACATATTTATGGAGTTTACAAGCACTGAGTTGTTCTACATATTTGGAAGAGTTTTAAAAAATTGTGTTAAATCTAGATGTAATGTACATATTAATAGGGATATAACAAATAACTGATGATTCTGGTCAATGTGGCATGGAGGCTATCAATATGACACAGGTGGATGTTGCAATACAGAACCTAATAGGAGATAAAAGACAGTCTATAGAACCTAGAAACCAAAAACAATACATTTGTTGAAAGTGGAAGGTGCAAAACAGAAGGAAACATGTCTCAGAAGGAAAAAAATATGCATTTTATCCTTCCCCTCTACAGAGACTATATAAGGACATTTAAAATAATTTAATCCATTAACCACACAACAAAGTACATAGTCAAGGTAGCTGAGTAATCATGGAAGTAAGGCAAGTTCACAATAGGAAGTAAGAGATCAAGAAGCATTATGACAGGAGCCATAGGACACAAGTTTTACAGAATTCCTCAGCCTATGCTTAGTTAAAGAACATTCAAAAGTTGAATATGTGGTTAGTGTTAGAAGTGTTTTATTTCCCTGTGATATCTCTTATTTGCTGTTAAGAGCATTATTTTTTGTTAAATATATTTGCATATCAATGAACATAAACAAAGAAAGTTGAGTGCAGGAAAATTGATGGACATTTCAAATATTTTCAGAACTGAATGAGACTTTTTCATTTTATTACATTTTTTTACCATGAGACATATTATACATTCACAAAAGTGCATGTGTGTGTGTGTGTGTGGCATTTACAAAATAATGGCATTTACCAAATAAAGGAGACCCAGATAATTATCACTGTGGTCAAGAAACCTCGGAAGCCCCTTGTGCCCTTCTCCAAAGACAATTGTCTCCCACTGCTCAAGGTTAGATATGGCGCTTATAGTATGCACACAAACGCTAGTTTCTCCCAGGTACAGGAGGATGGAAATGATGGGTCATTAGGTATGAATATTTTTAATCATGTAAGTTAAGTTCAAACTGTATGCAGTATATAAATGGTCCTATATTTATATTTTAAGCTAGATTTTCATCATCTGTGTATACTGTAAGCCATGTATATAAGTCATTCCCTGACAAAAGAGTTCCCAGTTGGTAGGTAGGGGTTTGGAGGCTGTATGCACCCCAGAAAGAATCATGTTCTTTTAATCCATTCCTATGGTGCAGACCTATTATGGGTGGGACCTTATGATTAGGTTATTTCAGATGATGCCTGCCCCGTGGTGGTCTTGGTTGCCTTGCTGGAGGACCATTATAAAAAGATAAAGGACACACAGAAAAGAAAGAAGCACCCAGAGAAGTTTAGAGAAAAAGCCTCAGAGAGAAGCTGGAAACTGAAGCAACGAAACCTGGGAGAGAAGGATGAGCAGACCTCGCTATGTGCCTTGCTGTCTTACGGAGGAGCCCAAGCTCACAAGTAACCAGTCCTCAGAGAAGGTATTGTCCTGTTGATTAATTTGGACATTTTCTTAGCCTTAGAACTGTACTTTGTAGGTTAATAAGTCCCCATTGTTAAAAGCCAGTCCATTTCTGGTATATTGCATTTTGTCTGCTTTAGCAAACCAAAACAGTGGGGCTATAAAAACTAGATCTCTTGTCAATATCCAGCATAAATTCTGTCAAATAAAGTAGTATAGACTCTTTCTTCTCTCTCTCTTTCTTTAATTGCTAATTATAGATATGTATTTTCTACCAATTGAACATTTAATTATGTTTCAAGTATCTATTTCTTCTCTTGATTCAAAGATTACCTTTCCTTTATTTAAAATTAGAAATATACCTTATCTATTTATCTACATATAACACCCTTCATATAATTGTTTCATCTAAATGATTCTGAAATGTCCCTTTATGTTCACTCAAATTTTGCTTTCTTTCCAAGGAATCACACCATGCCATATTTCAGTCTCTCCAACTTTTCAGTTGTCTCTTTCTCTACCCTAGTTTCTTCATCATCTTTCCTTATGGAAACTTTCATTTCTTAACATTGAACAAACTTTCCTGACTATATGTGATTCTCAGGAACCTTTATTTAACCCCTGTCAGCACTTCTTTCTGTCTTTGCTTTGCTGTTTGAATTTGGATTGCCTTTGATCTGCTAATTTATCTGTATTTTCTTGATTTTTCCCATTTTTCCTGTTTTCTTTTCATATTTTGCTTATTATGTCATTTCTCAATACATGCACCATACATTTCTTAATAAAGCCAGCTATCAAATAGAAATTTCTAAAGCAATTTTGATTCTCAACTAATCCTTCTAAATGTACTTTATCACTTCCACTAAATATTGTCTTTTCCTTACTTGCTTTTCCTTTTCTTCTTGCATAAAGTGTAAACTAGTAAGTAGAGACTTGGTATATATGGTTGATTAATATGGATCTTTAATAAGGTGATTAGTAGAGTATTGCTTCTAATGCAACTAGTAGGATATCTATTATATTTTATGGTAATGTTTGATGTTTGTATTTTCTGTGTTTGTATTCTTAGTTCCTAAAAAGGACAATGAGGAAATTCATACACACTATGGAACCAAAGATCCAATATTTGTATTGTGAATATGTTTATGCTGAATACAATTAATGTTAATGAATTAGGTTTATTTTAAGACTGTTTGATAAGGGAATGTAGTTATCCTCAAAAAGCCAAAGCTTGAGATAGGAGAGACAATTCAGACTCAATGTGTGAATTAAGACTGATTTCCTACACACTTCGCTTATCTAGGGTTCTTATAATTAGTATCTTTCTTTCAATAACGTTGAAGTAATTTTTTTTTCAAATCAATAGAAAAGGATTAATTCATAGTTTGTGATTTGTGGTTATGATTTCAGAAGAATGTTAACTATATGGTCATTGGGTGTTGAGAATAAAGTGTTTAGTTACATTATTGAGATTTCACGTACATCTATTCACAAAATTAGGAAAGCATTTATTGTTTCTTTGTGGTATTGTGCAAGTGTGTCTTTGGGACTTTTTTTTTTTCTTATAAGGTCTGCTTCAGATTTAAAAAGGCTTAACTTTTCTCTCTTAACACTTCTTTGTTATTATTCTGTTTGGCAAAAGAAATGTGTAATATTTCGTGAAATCAGGTTGGGCTCCATGATTGTGCTATGCAGGGTATCTGGAGAATTTAGCATATGTCACCCCATATGTCCTTTATGTGTTTTTCATTCTAACCACACTGGGATGAATTGTATCCTTCAAAGAGTGTGAGATAGTTCCTGTAACTGTGGAAGCCTGTGGGAGTTTGACAGTGTGGTTCTGGCAGGTGTGGAGTTGTGGAGTGCTGGTGTTTTGTGGTGGAATATCTAAGGGTAATCTGATTTTAAAAATATGATCATTTTACTTTTCTTCCTATTTATTATTTTGCTTCCTAGAAAACAAAAAAATTCTACTTATTATAAAAGTACTGTAATATATTACATAGAATATATGGAAGTAAATCAATGCACTTTAAAAATATTTGACCAAAAACCATTTTCATAACTTAAAGCTAACATTTAATTTTTCATTATATTTTCTACAAAATATATTAATAAGATAAAAACAAAACAAGGCAAAATTTACTCTTAGGTATAATCCTAAAAATAATTAATTTAATAATTTATATTTTCCCTATAAATGAATAAAAGAGTATAATATTATCTAATTCTAAATATCCCTTAAAAACCAACTTTGTAATATCTGGAATATGTAAAAAATATATACATTAGTATGTCTTTTGTTCCATGACCAAAACTATTTTATAACATGGAAGCAATTACTTCTAGTTCTCTTCATCCTTAAATAAGCATTCAATGTGTGTTATCCTGGAAACAGAATTGTTGATGTGAGTTCTCACCTTTCTCTCACCTTTAAATAGCAGCAACACCCAGTTATTTAAGCCCTATTTCTGGACCATTGATTGAATTTTTCCGCACCGCTCTGGATGCTTGGTCTTGCGTACTATAAGCCTGCAACAGCTCACAGGCAGTTCGAGAATGAATTAAATCCTCTATCTTTACTTCTCTGTATTAAAGATGTTTCTGATCCCTGAAAAGAATTTTTAAATAACTACATTGTTGAAAAAAAGAAGGAAAGGAAGGAAAGGGAAGAAAGGGAAGGGAAGAGGAGGAGAGAATGCTACCTGGCTTTAAATTAATTGACAAAATAAAACTTAGAATGGAAAAATAGAAAAAAAAAAAATGCTGATCTTAGTATTATTACACTTTTCCCTTTTCTCCTTTGTCTTCTGTTGTCAGGTTCCTTCAACTTATCAATATACATTTTATAACCTCTGTACACAGAACACATTTTACATTGCCCTTGTCATCAAAATATTCTCCCTGGCACCATTAAACAGAAAGTTTTGCAGAGACAGAAAAAAGTTTCTAGGTTCATTCTGTTTCTGCTTTGTTAAAAAATCATAATAATCTGAAGGTTTTTTTGTACATGACAAATGGTATAAGTGAAGAGGGATGGACAGACAGGTCACATGGGGGCATGTTTCCAAATTTTCTTTTAATATTTTATTAGGTGTTAATCCTCAGAATTATGTGAAAATAAATTGGGTTCTGAGTTATTTCATGGAATCCAGTCTTGAGAAATACTCAGTAATTTCACACATATTGTCTATATGTGAAATACCATCCTTCAATACAAATGAAACTTTCAACAAATTTATATTGACTTGTTAATCTAGGAACAAAATATTTTCTTTATCAATTCACTTATTTATTCAATACTATATTCCTGTTGCAGGCAAAGATTCCATCTTCTTCTCTCAGTCAATGCAAAAACATCTTTGGGGCAGAAAAGGTGGTTGGGGCAATCCTGAGAGAATACCAACAGAAGGAGGGCAGTAACAGAAGTTAGGTGAGATAACGCAAGATGAGCTGAGGATGACAGTGGGCAGGATGAAAAGTAACGATGAAAGGCCTTGAGCCCCTCTGTGCATGGATGTCAAATCTCTATCTTCGTATCTGTTTGCATTTTCCTTCTGTTTTTTGCTATGCTTGAAGCATTCTTATTTTCTACCATTGACTTTCCAATTAGTCTCTCTTCTTAAGGTACAATATTATAGCTTTTAGTAGATAACTTACTGTCCTTTTTACTCTTGAAATTGTTCCTCATTGTATCCAGCCTCATATCACACCTTTTCTCTTTTCACATAAGTTGCATTTTACTATGCTGTGTCTATACGTCCTTCTCTTCATTTAGTAACTAACTAGTAAATAGATAAAATATGTTCTCATTATGTCACAAACAATATAGTACATGAAGAGACTAGTAATTCATATAGTATCAAAAATTAATCCCTATATAGGTTCATATGTATAGCATTAAGTTATAAATAGTTATGGTTATATAAAATTATTTATACTAAATAATTTACAATAGAATTTTTTAAACAAGTGAAAATTATTCTAATTTTAAATACTTGTGCCCATACAAAGATTATTCTTATTAAGGAATTTTATGAAATTATTTATCATGACAGCCTTTGATATATATTCTACTCCTGTAAAGATCTCTCTTAATCCTCTGTTGACATTATTAATTGCTTCTTTGAAATGTAAGCAAGGGTTTAATAAGTTATTATACTGCAAGGTCTTTTTCAAAGTGGTTCTGTACTTGTTCATCTCAATTCATCTTAAATTTGTGTTTATTATTTTGGAGTTCAATGTGTATCTCGCCCTGATTAGATTGGAATGTGTTGGGTGTTTAAACTGTTCTAGATGATAATTGGCCTTAGCATGACAGAATCTAAAAATAAAATCAGAAAATCAAATAAAACTCCAGCTCATTCTTCTGAGAAAAAAAAAAAGTGCTTTATTTTTAAAGAAGAAGAAAATAAAACTCTGTCATACTTTGCAATTTATCCTTTGTGAACCTTGATTTCACAAAATCAAGGTTGTATCACTAAAGATAGTTTTTTACAATACATATCTTCACATTAAATTCTTTCCATTTAAAAGGCAGTTTCAACATTTGTGTATTCTATTTTTTCCCTTTGGTTTCTCATTTTGCAGTTGATCTAACATTTTCCTAAGATTGAATATATTTTGTATTCCAAGAACCTCTGTGGTACTAAATGTGCAAATATGAATGCGAATTGATCATTTTCCTTCAACTTGCTGATGTTCCAATATCAGATATGTAACCAATAATTATAACAGTGTCATAAGAAATGTGGCAGAGACTTAAAAGAAACATTTGGGCATCCTCTCCATAGTTTTATATTCCAGAGTAATAAAGACATGAGACAGTCCTTAAAATATATATTTCACTAAGGCCTTAAAAATTTCCTTCACTTAATCTTTATTTCTGTTTTTTCCCCTAACAGTGTAATCCATTTCCATTTATAAATTTTAAATTCATGGTCTCAGGTATTTGTTATATATTATTCAACAAATGAATTATAATATGCCTCCTGTTTTATTTAGGTTATAAGAGAGTTCATAGAAAGAAAGGTAAATAAGAAAGGTGGATTACTGTTGGGGGACAGAAGTCAATGGACTGGCAGGAATGTTCCAGAAACTTTCAGGACTTTATCACAGAAGTAACAACATCAAATTTCAGCTTCTCAAGCCAATTTTTCTCTTATCACACTTTGAACTGAGTTTTCAAGAGAATATAGAATCTGGAGTATAATTAAAATCCTCCACTCTTGAGGTTTATGGTGGATTTCTGGTTAAATCATGTTTTGAAAGCATTTACTTCTAATCTTCATGGATGGAGGAGTTGACATGTGGTTTTGAATTTGGTAATTACATATTAGTAAAAGGTTGTAGTAGCGTGCCAGAATGTTGATTAGGCTAATGTACATGTAGTTTCAGCCCTAAAAATACAGCTATTAATGAAGTCATTCAGTAAAAAATATTTAATGAGTGTTTTCATATGAGTCTGTTACTCTACCATATACCTGAGACAAAATTTCTTCTGAAATGAATTAATTATAAAAGGCAAGTGAGATAGATTGCATTATTGATCCCATTTCTTCACCTCTCTTCTTATCTATGCCCTTTGCTATATGCACTTTTCTCTGACTTTGGATTTGGGTTTGGCCATGTGAGTTGTTTAGGTCAATGTGAAGTTAGCACATTTGATAAAAACAGAGGCTCTAAATGTGCTGATGTGTGGCACTAATGAGAAGAACATACCTGTGAATTCTGCTTGTCCAAGAAAACTGAAAAACACATGGAATATAACTAAACCCAGCTTGCAAAGTCCAATGTAATCCTACATTGTCTAACTATTGGTCCAGTCATTCTTTAGATCCAAGAGTGAGAAGAATGTTTGCTGCTTTATGCCACTAAGTTTTGGTGTAATATGTTACTGTGGTAAATGCTGACTGATGAAACAAAAAATAGATGGTAAAATGAGTTATTAAATGTTATGACATAAAATGGAGCAAAAATGGGAAATTTCCAACTCTTTCTTAAGACAGAGGTAGCTTCTTATCTACATTTTAAAGACAAGATCACTATGCAGACAGGATATACAGTGGAGGAGCTTTTCAAACAGAAACAATAGCTTGCAAAAAGTTATGAAGAGTGTGAAATAGCATAAACAAAAAACTCAGACAACAGCAATATTTCCTTTGTGTCAGATTAGATGATGCATGGGATACAGTGATCAAAGATGAAACAAAAAACAAATATTTGAAATATATATTTTTTACTAAATTCTAAATACTGTACATAGATTTATTCCTTCATTTATCAAATAAATATGGATTATTTCTTCCATACAAGATACTTTTTTAGGCACTGAGAATGCAGCAGTGAATGGGGTCAACAGAAGGGGAGGAGATACAAAATGACAAGTATACAAATTATTAAAATGTTAGCATTAGCTAGGGTTAAATGGTAAAAAGTTAGCATCCAACTCCAAAGATAGAGGGAATGATCTTGACAAGATTGCCCTCCATCAGATGCAAGCCACAAATTTAAGGATTCCAGGACCATTCTTCCTGCAGACCAGCTGACTACAAATCTGGGGCTTCCCATGACCATCCTCAGGTTCAATAATTCACTAGAATGACATATATAATTCAGGAAAGTGTTAAACTTACACTTATAGTTTTGTTACAGCAAAAGCATATAAATTAGAATCAGCCAAAGAAAGAGAGGCATAGGATAAAGTCTGGGAGGGTTCAAAACAGGACACTTCTGTCATCCTCAGGGACATGTTACTGTCTTGGCATTTGAGTGTTGCAAGAGTATTGCCAATGAAGGAAGCTAACCCAAGCTTTGAGTGAGCAGAGTTTTACTGACACTTCATTACATAGGCAAGATCAATTTAATCATTGGCCATGTGGTTGAACTCAATCTCCAAGCTAATATCACTTGGCTCAAAGTCCCAACATTTTAATCACATGTTTGTTCTTTCTGGAGTGGCCAGTCCCAATCCTAAATCATCTAGGTGTGAGGACAGGACTTAGGCTATATTAAACAATGTGTGTGTCTCTGATTTGAATCTCAAGATTTGAGGAAACAATGTGCCATCCATCTAGGAGAGAATGTTCAAAGCATCAGCAACCATATCTATGTTATTGGGGATGCAATGATTCTAGCAGAAGTATGCAGTATTTGATATCAGTATAATTGGCTTTGTAAGTGACACAATCTATCCCTAACAATGGCAGCACAGATATTTTCAACAGAGCAATTTTTTGGAATGTGTTTGGACATTATGACTGTTTAAGCTTTGTGTTTTGTATTTCCCAGAAAAGATGGGAGGTGTTTTGGTAATGTACTTACACAAAGGATGGAAGAGAAATCACAAGAAAATGTCTGTCTCTCTATTAAAGTTACTGAGCGCTCAGAGACCTTGGCATATTATAATATATACTCCAATGTGAAGAATGACTTGCCACATTTTTTTTAAAATCTACCACTAAGAATGCTTCTTAGTTTAGGGAAGCAAACTATACCATTTAGCTTGTTGCTTAAATCCATTCCCCCAAAAGCCTTCTGGTTTTGAGAGGAATATAGAGTAAAAAGAAGGATCTCTGGCTTATATATACTGTGTTACAAGCAGCTCTACCAATTGTCCCTTATGACCCAGACAATAAAACTATCTGAAGCATCTGGATGATTTTTGGAGACCTTGGCAAGCCTTGATAGAATAAAATGTGAGTGTGAGTTCTCCAGAGTTTTTCCTCTTGTTCCAATTCTTCTTCATGAAGTCTGGTAGATAATGAAAACTTATTATTAATAAAAAGTACACATATGACCTGTGCTGTCCATTCTAAACTGAGTGCTATTTGAAACACAACCTATAAACTTTAATGTACTTTCTTTATTAAGTGAAAGTTTACAAATGAGATGTTCCCAATTCATTACTGAAGGCACAAGTAAATAGCCTGAGCAGATGGCTCATAATCATTGTTGTCTACTTTTCACATACTGCCACCTTTGCCCTATCCTATACCCACAGCTTCATGCAGAATTCCCTCAGACTCCAGGAAGAAAAAAAACAAAGTTTTACAGATGTTATTTCATGATATGCATTTACTTGAGCAAGGTAGAATTCTATGTGTGATATTACATTCCCCCTCAGTGGAGAAAAGAAATGTCCCCTGTGGTAGAACTTGACTGGAATGAAAGATGACTCAAGGTAACAATTCTTGGACAGTGGCTAATATTTGGATGGAGAGTCAGTGACATGAAATGAGAAATATTGGGACAAACCTTGTGTGATAAAATCTCTATCCATGTAATGTTTGAGAAGTTTACATTAATCATGAAGACAAAGTTGATTTGTTCTGTGGGTGTGTTGGCCAGATATTTTTTTTTTTTCCCTTTTGGCTCCATTGTTTGATCAATGGGGTCAAGAAAAAACCCATGGTATGGGACAAACAGACTTCTTTTCACCAAAACTTATTTGGCAACTGGTGAATGATGTTTATGCCTATTACAGCAGAGATGGACAGAACCACCACAATGGCACTATAACTTAGAGACAAAAGCCAACCAACTGGTGAAAGCTTTGTTGCACTGAAAGCCCTTCTGTCACAGATGAAAAGAACACTTTATTTTCATTCAAATACTTATTCTGGCAACACATTTGCTTTTTATGCCAATCCTACTGTGCTGGTTTGAATGTATTATGTCCCCCAGAAAAAGCCATATTCTTTGATGCAGTCTTGCGGGGCAGACATAATAGTGGGGATTAACTTTGGATTAGGTTGTTTGCATGGAGATGTGCCCTACCCAGCTGTGGGTGGTGACTCTGGTGGGATACTCCCATGGAGGTGTGGCCCCACCCATTCAGGGTGGGACTTGATCAGTGGAGCCATATAAATGAAGTGACTCAAAGAGAAGAAACAGAGTGCAGCTGTGAGTGACGTTTTGGAGAAGAGCAAGCTTGCTAGAGAGGAATGTCCTGGGAGAAAGCCATTTTGAAACCAGAACTTTGGAGCAGACGTGAGCCACGTGCCTTCCCAGCTAACAGAGGTTTTCCGGACGCCATTTGCGATCCTCCAGTGAAGGTACCTGATTACTGATGTGTTACCTTGGACACTTTATGGCCTTAAGACTGTAACTGTATAGCCAAATAAACCCCCTTTTTATAAAAGCCAGTCCATCTCTGGTGTTTTGCATTCTGCAGCATTAGCAAACTAGAACACCTACTTTTGTAGAACCACCTCTGTGGACTTGATAAATGCTTTATTCATCATAAAAGCCCACAAAACATTTGCTGGGTAAAAGATAAGGTAATGGAATGAGGTTTATAGAGTTTGCTGATGTTCTCCTGTGCAAGATTATCCAGAAGCAGCAGCTGGTGGTTTGTCTTGTTGAGGACTTGTTGTTAAGTTCAGCTGGAAATCAACTTGCTCAGATGGACTTCATTGTTTGATCTCCTTCATGTATTTGGGGAATATTCCATCAGTCAGACAAACTTCCCTTTTGACTTTGAATCATAATCTACTAATTTCATATGAACAGAATGGAATGAAACCTATTATGGTAAGGGCAGAGCAAGCAGAAGCTGCAGTATTTTCTAAAGACAGCTCTGGGCATGCCTCCACTACTGGTCCTAAGGTTCTGCAGATCTCCTAGAAACATAGCTCTACCCTGTTGAGAATGCCTAGATCTCCTAATGTTATGTATCCTTTGTTTATTTCTCCCATCTTTATCAGATCTTTTATATTTAGGAGATATTCTCAGAGGTGAGAAAATGTTTTTTTTTTTTTTGTTTTTTTTTTTATTTCCAAAGTTTTACCTTGTAGCTATTAACATTCACTCAAGAGTCACCCATCCTGACCGTCACCATTAAAGAACAGCAGATATGGTAAATGCTAGTTTATGAGTAACAAACAAGAGATTCTGAATCTGTTGCTTAAAATAGCATCGATAAAGAATTCAAAAATTATACTAGAAAAAATCTAATTCCCCAAAACACTTCTGCCCATGAGAAAATCAATAGTAGATTATAACTTCCAAAAGAATGGGTTCTAGAGCCAAACATCCTGGGTTTGAGTCCAAGTTCTACCTCTTAATATTGTGTTACCTTTGCCTTACAGGAGTGAAGATGATGGGTTCAAATGTTAAAATACCTGTAACCTACTCAAGAATTGTCTAGTTCATAATAAGCAATCTATATTAGTTATATACACTAATGATTAATGTAAATAAAGTAAGCAAAGTGTCTCTATTAGAAGAATATAGTATTATAAAATTTTAATCTTTTGTCCTGAAAAGTCAACCATTCCAGCTACATTTTTATTATAACTTTAATCATTTAATTTTCATAAGAAAAAGAAAAGTGATTATAAGTAGCAACTCTCACTTTATGATGGCGGAAGCTTATTGATGTGAGCGGAGCTGTCCCTGCAGTAACTAGGGTTAACTCCCTTACTCCATTACCAATGAAGAAGACAAACAGAAAAATCCCATCTGTCCATATGACAAGTCCAAAATCAGACACCTGTGTGGTAAATATGCATAGCAGTTAGTACCACAGATGCTCTATATTTAGTTCAAACCATATGCTTGATGATTTACTTAAATTGGATTGGGAGGATGAGTCACTATAGAAAAAGTCCACAGAGCAATTAAGGAACAACATGTTTTGCTGCTCTCATCTCATCTTCCATCCTTTAGTCCCAGATGTTACAACCACTACAGAGACATTAGTCAATTTGTTAATTTATTGTCAGATTGCTAAAGGTTTATGAAGAGTTTGACCCATTTTGCTACATTTGTTTTGGCAGCAAGATTAATTTAATTATAATTGCCTGGGGAACAAAGGAACACAGTAGGGTATTAGTAGGATATTTTATATTTGAAAGGCTTAGTACTTTCGCCAGGCACTTCAAGCACTTGTACATTCCCAAACTTTAATGTGCGTGATTGCCCTAGAGAAAAGAAGGCTTAAATGGAACTAGGAATCATCCATATTTCTTAAATGACTTCACTGGGTTCCTCAACCCTTATATCTCTCTGTATTTCCTGGTCTTCCACTATCTCTAGTATTTTATTCAAGGACTTTTACTGAGTAAATTTCCTATTTTTAAAAAGTTGTCACTTAATATTTAGAATATCAAACAGTAATAATAAAATTCAATTATTCTATTTCAAGCCACCAGTAGAAACTTTCCAGTAAAATATGATTCTTTTTTCAAATGTATTCATAGCTTAAGCCATGAATGAGCAATGTGAAGGAAAACTCATGGCTTACGTTTTGTTCTAGATTAGTCTATCTCAAATATATGTTAATCCAATGATGTGGGATAAGACATGGACTTGCTAAGTCTTGGTTTCCTAAGACTTTCCTAATGGGGATACTCTATGTCCACAATATTTGACAGGGTTATTGCATAGATCAAATAAAATGCTGTATGTGAAAATGTTTTGAATATAGTAATGAGTATGACTATACAGGGATTTTTTTTTATGTATCATTATGTTATCTCTTTAGCTAGATTTCAATTTCCACAAGGACAGAAAATATAATGCATATTTCTTTGTATCTATCATAACTTCTAACAGGGATTTGGTACATGGTATGCCTTCATTAAATGTATGTTGAATTGAACTGAGTTGTATTTCATTACACTCCATTTGAAATGAAGGTTGTCAGTTACAAAATACAAAGCTCAAAAAAAAAAAAAAAAAAAAAACTACCAATTGCCAGTGAATTTAAAATAAAATAAAAAAAAATAGGTAAATACGCTGAGCCAATAGTTCTCATTAAGTGTTCCCCGGACTAGCAGCATTAGCCTCACCTGGTATTTTATTTTCCTTGTTGCTAAAACAATGGGCCACCTTAAACAGTGGGAATTTTTGGCCCACGGTTTTGAGGTTAGAAGTCCAAAATGGAGGGATCAGCAAAGTGATGCTTTCTCCCTCCAAAGACCAAGACTATGGCATTCTGGACCTGTCTGCCAGTATTCTTGATCCCTGGCTTTTTTGTCATATGGCAATGTGCATGGCGCCATCTTCTCCATTCTTTTCTGGGTTCCACTAACTTCCAGCTTTTGGGTGCTGCCTGTGGCTTCTCTCTGTATGACTTTCACTCTGCTTATAAAGAACTCAAATAATCTGGATTAAAGCCTAATCTGATTTAGTTGGACCACAACTTAATGGAAATGACATCCTGAAGAGTTCTTATTTAAAATGGGTCCACACCCACCAGAATGTGTGCCAAGACCAAAAACAGGTCCAAACTATAGTATACAATTCAATCCACCCACTTTGTTGGAAATCCTGAAAATCCTCAGTTCCCAACTCTGACCTCGTGAATCAGTAGCTCTGGGGTGAAATCCAATCATCTATGTTTTAACAGATCCCCCAGGTGATTCTGATGTGTGAAAATGTGTGAGATTTATTACACTTAACAATAATAATCTGTTGGAAAGAATCATTTTTTAGAATATATAGAATCTCCTTCAGGTGTTTGGGAGGTATGAGGACTGCCTTCATTTAATACCAACAAACATTTAATTACTATACCTTTCAAAAGAAACTGGGTTAAAATCCACATTAAAATAAAAAATTTCATGAGATATTCTTAATCCTCTAGTGCAGCACTATCCAATAATACTTTCTGCGATGATGGAGACACTCTTTATCTGCACTGTCCAATTTTAATTTGGCTACTCTGACAGAAAACTGAATTTTTGTTATTTTATTTTAATAATGTAAATTTAAATAGCCGCATGTGGCTAGTGCCTAATAGTAGACAGCACAGCTCTAGGGATTCTTTTTCTAATAAAAGCTATTAGCTATGCATGAAGATATTCAGCATTAGATAAAATCTCATAATTTTTTTAGTGGCATGCAATACAATGAGAGGGTTTAATCCTGGAGAAGGTAGCATTTGGGTTAGGACCTGGTGGATAGAATTAAATTTCAAAAGAAAGAAAGATAATAGGCAGAGGCTTTAACAGTAGAAAAAAGCAGTGAAATGCAAGGTGCAGTAATTGTCTGAATTGATTTTTGTGCAAAATATATGTTGTGAAATTGTGGAAAATATGGATGGAAACTTCACTGCATTCAGAATATGAAAGGCTCTAAAGTTTGGGCTCTGTTTCCTATTCCTTAAAAAATAGTGAATGTGTTACGCAAAGGAATAACAGAATTGGGAAGATGCTTAATTGCACAGAATTTATTAAGTGATGGAGGGAACAAGTAAGAAGATGCAGTAAAATGTAACCTTTGGGCTCATTTAGCCATTTTTCAATTTAATTAAATAATAATTTCAGTGCCTATTATAGGTCCAGCATTTGCTAATACATTAATCATCACTGTTTATGAGTGTGGTCTACTTGAGCCAGAGATATCTGAGGTACTGATTTAAAAAGTGAATTGCTATATCTCATCAGATGCATGAAATCATAATCTCCAAGCCTTGAGTCCAAAAATCTATAAAATATTCAGCAATTTTCACTGGTGACTCCTTAAAAACAGCAACATTTTAGAATTATTGGGCAAGAGGTAAATAGTAAGGATCTGACTTAGATTACATATATAATTAATAAATATACAATATTTAATAATTTGGCCAAAATATTTGCTAACTTTGTCGCTTGCACTGATTTTGTCTCTTTATATCACTGCTGTGCCACCCTCATAAAATTAATGGGTTTTGAGAACCAGCTGAGTGAGCATTTTAATACATGTGGCTATATCAAATGACATGCCAGATTAAGTCAACTAGCTCAATAATTTAGCCTAACATCACTTTCACCTGAAGTAGCCAGAAATTTAGGAAAGGGAATTGGGTGTTAAATTGTTTAAATAATCACATCAGCTTGGTACATTACTACCTGGCCTGGTCAGAAATATCCCTAGTGTGCCCTAGTGTGTATCCATCCCAGTATATTCAGTTTCTCTGTATTGCAGTGTCAGGAGTCACCATCCAATGCTTCTCTTCTAACTGTGACTGTCCTTCTGTATTAGATGATTATAATGTGTGGAATAATCTACTACACCCATTTGTGTGGGAGAAAGTCCCTAAAAGAGTAACATGAATGCATTTCCAGACACTTCTGGTTGTATATTTAGTTAAGTATTTGCAATAAAGAGAAGTATTTTCTTGCATTTGTGTACCGAGCACTCCATTTAGATTCCAAGAGATTGGGCACGCCCTTCAACTTAGTGATGAAAAAGGAGTGGGGAGAAAGACGTTAAACAGTCTGCTGAAAGACACACTGCCCTGCGGCCTTTATGTTCACTAAAAATATGGTGAGGGGTGCCAACATCACAGAACTGCAGCAATAATCTTAGAAGTGGCAGCATTTTGATGGTATGCCTATGGCAGAAGTAAACAAAATGAAAAGAGTCACTTGTTCCTTCTAAGTCTCATTGCAATAACCTGCTCTGTTCACAATGTTCATTTCCAAGGTAAGTGACTGAATTGTGAAACTTGGGCATTTTCCTGGCTTCCTTCGTTTTATCAGCGATGAATTCTATTTCCTGCATGTTGAAGTCACTTCTGTTAAAATACTGCTTTTGATATATGGAATGAGAGTAATAGACACACTTTATAAAAAAAAGGGATATATATTCCAACTTGGCTTACAAAATGCTATTCCTCTTACCTGCTGCAACTGATTAAGAGTAAAATATCAGCATTCATCGGGGAACTCTAAGTACTGTAAATTTCTTTGGCCTCATGGTGTGTTAAAGATTTGTCTCCCTATAATTTAACTCTGTTTACTAACTATTTGCATATTGCTTATGCGTCATGGGTGCTGAAAAATTGGGAATTTGCAGCCAGAATATAATATATATTCCAAACATTTACATTTCCTGCATTAAATATTTATAAAATTCTAAAGACTGCTAGGAGCCTCTTCCATTTTTAATTATAATCAGGAAAGTGAAATTGGTTTGGTTAGTCTCTGAAGAGATATTTTACTATGCACTGAAATAGTTTTTAAAAATAATGCTAGTCAATTATTATCATCTTTTAATACAATTCCATGGCTACTCTACGCAACTTTATAGATCATCTAAAATGTTCAGTGCAAGATACTCACAAAATATTCGTATTATAATAACAATGGAGTTAGGCAAAAATATCCATATAAACCTGGTAAATAATGGAACAGCAAATGGATTATGCTGTAATGAACATAGAAATGGCATAGTAGTGTTATTTTCCAATAATTGTTTTATTCCATGATTTAAATAGCTGAGCCCTATGAAATCAAAAAATGCTGTGTCTTATCCCTTATTCTAGTATATTACTAGACATACACAGTATCATTTTCCAGTGGCAAAATTTCGCATACAGCCACTCACACATCTGTACACTTTTTGAAAATTGGGGCAAGCTTTGTATCTTTAAAAGAAACTAATATTGCACAATAATAATGACATTCATTTTAAGTTCATGAGCATTTTATAAATGCAGTAAAGTGAGCTCAGTTTTCACTATATATAAAACTTAATAAGTAAATCTGCCATATAAAAGGGTTTTAAGTCTAATCATATTGCATAGCAATCAGGCATACGTGGTAAGAATTTTTTTAAAAAATTATTATAACTAGAACAGCATTGGCACATCAAACTTTTTTTTTATAATTTATTCTTAATCTTTTCTCCAGTATGTATGATTAGCAATGAAAGCATGCATAATTCAGCCTTTAATTCAGACACACTCTAAAGCTTTGTGTCAATTCACTATTGGTGGCTATCGACTTTGTGTTTTTTTCCCAACCCTCTAACACAACCTACCCCTAACATTGTTGATTCAGTGTCTGCTTTCTGCCTTCATTTCATCCACTTCTGGGGAAATACCCCATCCAACTTCTACTAAGTTCCTGACATTTGGTGTATGTGCTCTGGAGGATTAAAAGCAGCAGGAATTCTGTAGCCAAAGGCCTGCCCAGCACTGACGAGGTAATCTAAAGGATGTGGCAACAGCGTAGGGGATATCTGGAAACTTAGAGGTGACAGTTCAGGGAAGGAAGGCCACTATGCCAATTTGTTCTCAGGTGAGGGATTGGAATTCAAAAGAGCTTCCCTTTATTAAGCAAGGCAGGAGGAAGAGCTATTTTGTCTGTAAAGATAATAAATTCTGACAAGTCCCATGAAACAATAAAAGAACAAGGAGCATATTTTAAAGGGCTGCTGTGTGAGAAACAAGCAACTACACTGAGCACTCTCAGAAGAACAATTTGGTCCAAATTTCTCAAGAAAACGTGATCAAATGGGCCTGATGCAAGAGTGGGATTTAAATAGACTGAAGGAAGGTAGTCTCTCAATAGACATATATCATTGCTAGATGCCTTCTCAAGTCTATAAATTTTTCCAGCATTTACATGTTAATGACTTCACATGTTTGTGAAATACCTGGAGGTAACTGTGTAATGAGTAGAACTATTAGTAATTAGGGCTGAAAAGCAACCACCTTTGATCCCTTCAGAAATTGAAATCTTTCTTTTTTAAAAGAAACATGCATGAATTAAAAGACCCACATTTCCATTAGGGCTAAATTTCCTCTAGGGAGCTCCTAAAATACTTAAGAAAACAAATAGGAACGTGAAAGCAGTGAAACGGTTCACATTTGCTTTAGAACTTCAGACTCCCTACCAATGACAATTTGCTTCTCTAGGAAAAGTTTCAGATAAATTACTCGGTTATGTTTATCTTGTGTTTCTTCTTTTGCTGCTTTTACTTGAATATATTTCATAAGTAATTCAAGAGAATACCCAGGGAAACTGGATGACGTTTTTCTTTTTCAACATATGGACCACACTTTTGAGTATCAGAATTGTATTTCATATCTAGTTTGGAACTCAGTTCTTGAGAGCTGAACATAATCATCCTTAATCCCTTTGGCTGCCTACTTATTACTTTTAAAGAGTGAGGAGAAAGGTGCCTCTATTGAGTTTGCTCTCCAATCTCTGCTTCTTTAAAGAGTGCAGGTAACAATCTATACTTCAAAGAAACTTGACCTTTACTTGATTTAATGGAATCTCTCTTTCAATATCTGAAATGAGAAGTGATTAAAGCTTTGGTCGATAGGCAAGATGTATTTTAGGAATAGATAAGCATAAAGGTCAGACACTGTCAGAAAGGATTTTAACTTTCTTTAATATTTAAGTACTTCATAAACCATGGTTTATGCATTAATAGTATATTTTTAAGTTTGATTAAAATTCTTGCATTTTGTGCAATTCAAAATCGGTTCCTGCCATAAGGTAAAGATATTGAGAAAGGAAGATATATTTTTTTGGGTGAGATTTTCATAAGGACTGAATCTATCCCATTCTTATAAGAACATATAAGAAGTTAATAGCCATTTAACACATCTCTTTGAAGAGTTTAGAAAGCTGATTTACATATTCTTAAATAGTTAATTTGCATTTCAGTAGCCATGCTTTGACTGTCACCTACAATCAAAGGTGAGGGAATTTCTCACAACAAATTAATAGAAAAATAAATATCTAACATTTATTGAAAACTCAAAAATTATCAAATGTTTGTCTATGTGCTTGGCAAGTATTACTTCATTTATTCTACACCTAGATCAGCACCAGACCTCCGTAAAGATTTTATGAAAGAAGGAATGCAGTCTTATGAAGACTTATGAAGTGGGTTCTTTTATTGTCCTCCTTTTATATGAGGACTGTGACACAAGAGAGGTTAAATAGCTTGCCCAGGATGATAAAGCAAGTAAGTGATGGAGCTGGGTTTCGACATGTCCCAGAGTTAGGGCCTAAATTCCTGGCTGTGATGTTACACCATGTATCTAATATTAAGCGCATATTGCCTATTTGCATAGCACTTTATATTCTACAAAATGTATCTTGTGCATGCTCACCTTTCATTTATTCCTAATAACATTGCGAGATATCTATATTATCCCTCTGTTAAAGGTTTCTGTCTATCACTATCCATGTTTCATAGGTAAGAGCTTAGATGATTACCCAAGTGGCTGTAGTCTAAGGTGGAATATATATGAAGTGACAGAATAAATGTATAAAGTCATCTCTTGGGGGATTTAAAGGAGAGATTATTGTTCATTCCTATATCAAGACGTATTTTGTTAAAGAAGAGGAATTTGTGGTATCCCTTCAAGCAAGGTGTTGACTGTTTAAAAGCACCTCAGGAACTGAGAACAGCAAGAGCAAGGTGAGTAGGCAGTCAAATCCAGTGAAATTATAAAACTGCCTGGAAGTCAGCTTGCAGCTACATTCATAATACCTCCTAGGTTTCTTCTATGTGAGAGCAATGTCCAATCCCCGACATATCCTTAGGGGGTGCTGATGATTCCTAATATCTGTAACACCATCAGCTTCCTTTACCTAGCCATTATTCTGCCCCTCAAGGAATCCCAGATAGTTAGATAATTCATAACCTGGGTGAAATACTAGGTCTAATATGAATTAGTGGTATGAATTTGAACAAAAACAATTAGCCTTTTTGAATCTATTTTTCAATTTATAAAATGGAGATAAAAATTGTTGGATACCTTTTTAAGAGTTTTTTTGTGATGCTCAAATAAGTGCCTTGCAAATTACAATAGATATGCCTTGAAAGTTACAAAATGTTATATATCTATTTTATGAAAAATGTCACCACAATCCTCCATTTTACTTCTTTTTTCCTACCCTTTTAAGCAGTTTTTTTAAATCATTGGATATAGAACAACAGCCTAACTCTATGAATGTTCTCAATAATATATGAAGTCAAAGTAGACTAAGAATTAAGAACAAGATTCTTAGAAATAAAATGGTATGAAAATCACAAATCATTACATATGCAAGGGAATCTTAGATATCATGCCAAGATATTTTGAGAAAAAGAAACTGACAGTATCTGCTTGTCACGTATGATATGGAAAATGATCGTAAGTCAAAAGCAGATTCGGCATGACAATAGTTTGTGTGCTCACTGCAAGTTATTTATTTGCTTAATTGCAGGCTTCCAACATAATCAATACACAATAACCAGGTCAAGGGCATACAATACACTTAAAAGACAGAGAATGCTAGAGTCTGTAAAGTCTTCAGCACAAAGCAAGTCAGTGCCTTTAATGAGAGGTTTCAGGAGCCAGTCTGACACTGTGTCACTGGAAGGTACAAAGCCATTAGCAGTAATTGCTGGTCATGGTGTGCAAAGAAGGTGGCAGCAGGCCTTGTAGCACAGCACAAGTGTCCAAGCTAGGAGTAAGAGTGAAAGCGTGTCAGTCTGCCTCTACCTGATGCTCAGTGAAGTGGCATCTGCACTGGGCTTTTATGCCTCAGAGGTCTGACAGTCAAGATCCTTACTGAGAGAGTGCCCTTCTGGAGAGCCTCAAACAAGTCCATATCATATTTTCATATGAATATCTGGGTATCACTTGTTACACAAACATGTTTTTTCTCAATTTGTTTATACTCTAAAAGTGGTCAACATTTGTTTTCGTTTCCTTGACTCTCTAGCAAATACCAAGAAATGGGTCAAGTTAGAAAATGGGAGTTTATTAGCTCATGACTTTGAGGCAAAGAGAAAGTCCAATTCAAAGCATATCAAGGTGATGCTTTCTTCCCAAAGACTGTGGCATTCTGGGGCTGGCTGTCAGCGATCCTTGGTTCTTAGCTTGCCACATGGCAAAGCACATGGCGGTGTATCCTGGTCTCTCCCTTCTCTTCCAGGTCCTGTTGATGTTCACCTTCTGGTTGCTCTCTCTGTAGCCTTCTCTCTGTGTGTCTGAATTGCATTCTCTTATAAAGAACTACAGTGAGAGGATTAAGACCCATCCTGATTGCGGTGTGTCACACTGTAACTGAAGTAACCTTATCTAAATGTCCTAGTTACAATGGGTTCATACCCACAGAAATGGATTAAACATAAGGACATGTTTTTCTGGGGTACATACTGCTCCCAACCACCACAACATGTTTACAGTATCTTTGGGATTCAAGATCTTAATATCATGCCAGAAACTGAACAACATAACTTTATCATCTCACTGTTAGGGGGGCTAGAAATCCAAACAAGGTGTCAGCAGGGACATGCTTCATCTTAATGGCTGGCTAGCAATCCACTGCATTCCTTGGCTTGTTGTAGCATAAATTAATCTCTTTCTCTGTCGCATGTTCATCTCTCTATTTCCTCAGTCTGTATCCTATTGTGTCCAAGTTTCCTCTCTTTATTAGGATACCAGTCATATTGTATTAGGACCCACATTAATCCAGTTTGGTCTCATCTTAACTAACAATAACTTCAAATATCCTATTTCCAAATAAGATCACATTCACTGACCAAGGGTTAAAACGAACATGTCTTTTTGGGGGATACAATTTAATCCATAACAATATCAGTTTTTGAACTTTTTGCCTACCCCTCACCAACTTCAGAAGCTTTTTCACTGTATCCTCTGGAACTCACAGTCAATTATCAGAAAAATCCCCTATATGCTCAACAATTCCCCTAAAAGTCCTTTCATCTTCTTGCTCTAACTGGCACTCCCCTCACTATGTGGCTTGCTATGAAGCCCTCTAAAATGTCCACTGGCTGTTTCCTTTCCCACAATGTTCCTAGCCTGTAGTAGGTTGAATTATGTACCCCAGCGCAGGGGTGAGGGCATGTTCTTAATCTTAATCCATTCCTGCAGGTGTGAACCCATTGTAAATAGGACTTTTTGAAGATGTTATTTTTAATTAAGGTGTGGTCCAGCTGAAGGAAGTTGGGTCTTAATCAGATCACTGGTGGCTTTATCAAGAGAAAACCATGTGGAGGTGTAGAAGCTGGAAGTAATGAACCCAAAAAGAGGAAGGAGTGTACGTAACCATGTGACAGAGAAGCCAAAGAAGTCCAAGGATTGGGCAGCCAGCCATTATGTTACCAATCCCACCTGCCCCTTATCCCCCAGTGGAGGAAGTCAACCTTCTAACCTGTAAATCATGAGTCAATACAGTCCTGTTGTTAAGTTAACCCATTACAGCATTTGTCTTAACAGTCAGTAAACTAAGACATAGCCCTAGGCTTGGAGGTAGGATACCTCCTTACCACTTTCAGGCTGTTTCACTCTCTTCTTCCTTATAAAGAGCCAGTAGTAAAAACCAAGATTTCTAAAATGTCGTAACACTCCTTGCTTCAGTCATTTGCCAACCTTGAGGCCAGATCTAATCATTCCTTGAAGATTTTAGCTCCTGATTCACTGTCACTCCTTCCAATTCACTCTTGTCATAATTCTTGGTAATATTAACATCCCCCTTGTGCCAATTTGAATGTATTATGTCCCCCAAATGCCATTATCTTTGATGTAAGCTTGTGTGGGCAGACATTATTAGTGTTGATTAAATTGTAATTCTTTGAGTGTTTCTGTGGAGATGCGCCCCACTCAGCTGTGGGTGATGACTCTGGATAATTTCCATGGAGGTGTTGCTCTGCCCATTTGGGGTGGGTCTAAGTTGATCAGTGGAGCCACATAAATGAGCTGGCAAACAGAAGGAACTCAGTGCAGCTGTGAGTGACATTTTGAAGAGGAGCTACTGTCAAGAGGGACGCTTTGAAGAAAGCACAGGAGTTGTAGATGAGAGACAGTTTGAAGAGATCTGTTGAAAGCAGACTATTGCTCCAGAGAAGCTGAGAGAGGACAAATATCCCAAGTGCAACTAAGAGTGACATTTTTGAGGAACTGCAGCCAAGAGAGGAACATCCTGGGAGAAAGCAATTTTGAAACCAGAACTTTGGAGCAGACGCCACCCACATGCCTTCCCAGCTAACAGAGGTTTTCCAGACACCATTGGCCATCCTCCAGTGAAGATACCCTATTGCTAATGTGTTACCTTGGACACTTTATGGCCTTAAGACTGTAACTGTGTAACCAAATAAACCCCCTTTTATAAAAGCCAACCCATCTCCGGTGTTTTGCATTCTGGTAGCATTAGCAAACTAGAACAGCTTTTGGTACCAGAGAAGTGGGGTGCTTTTGCTACTGAGTTTGCAAATATCAAACATGTTGGAATGGCTTTTTAAATGGATAAAGGGAAGATTCTGGAAGAACTGTGAGGAGCTTGATACAAAAGGCCTACACTGCTTTGAAGAGACTGTTTGTGGAAATATGGACCCTAAAGATACTTTTGATGAGGACTTGAGCAGAAATGATGAATGTGTTGCTGTGAACTGGAAGAAAGGTGATCTCTTGTTTTAAATTGGCAGAGAATTTGGCAAATTTGAGTCCTGGTGTTGGATGGAAGGCAGAACTTGAAAGCGAAAACCTGGAATATTCAGCTAATAAGATCTCCAAGCAAAATATAGAGGAAGAAGCCTGGCTTTTTCTTGCAGCTTATAGTAAAATGTGACAGGAAAGAGATAAGCTGAGAAATGAACTCTTGGTTTCAAAGAAACCAGACATTGGTGGCCTGAAAAACTCGGGGCTTCCAGCAGGGGAAACCCCAGAAGCTACAGCTCAACGTGAGGATGCAACCAAATATGCAACCCAGCCACCATTTCAGAACAAGCCAAGATTGGAGAAGGAGTTAAGTGGAAAGGATTTGTGGAAAGTCCTATTGTCTGACAGCTTTGACCCCTGTGTGCTTCATGAGAAGCCAACAGAATTTTTGCGAGATCTTTACAGATGAAGCTGCTGCCGGCCTGGACTGGAGAGGACAGACAAGGAACGAATTGAAGGAAAAATTTCTTCAAAGACAGAGCCGTGGAGGTTGAGGTCTGGAGTCAAGAGGCCTTGGGCTGGGAGAGTGGAGCAGCCCACACACATGGAAAGGGTGAGTTTGCCCTGGAAGTTGAGGGCAGGCCTTCCGCCTCGATGCTCAGGAAATGTTCTGCCACCCCAAGCCCCAAAGAGGGTGGAGCACATTCCCAGGAAATTGGGGAGAGCCTGGCTGCCACCACAATGTTCTGAAGGGGTTGAGCATGTGCCCCGGAGATGGAAGGGAATCCGGGAGCTGCCCCGATGTTTGAGGAGGGTGGGGCCGAGAAGGTGGTCTCCCCAGTGTGTGGATATGTTGGAGCACTCACTTAAGCATTTGGAGAGGAAAGGGCTGCCACAAAGACCCTTAGGAAGGGTTAGACTCCCACTCTCTCAAGCCCCAAGGGTGCAACATCGTTCTGTATATGACTCTCAGACTTTGAAATCTAATGGAGTTTGTCCTGCCAGTTTTAGGAACTGTTTTGGTCCTGTTAAACCTGTTTTCCTTACTCTTTCTCCTTATGGCAGTGGGAATGTTTATCCTATGAATGTCCCTCCTTTGTATATTGGAAACACAACTTGTTCTAAGTTCACAGATCCACAGCTAAAGGAAAATTATGCCTTGGGACTGACCACACCTATAATTGATTTTGGTAGAATTTTGTACTTAACTATTATTACTGAAATGATTTAAGCTTCTGTGACATTGTGGGATGAATGTATTTTGTATATGGAAAGACAATGTCATTTTGGGGTCCATTTATGTCCCCCAAATGCCATTATCTTTGATGTAATCTTGTGTGGGCAGACATTATCAGTGTTGATTAGATTATAATTCTCTGAGCATTTCTGTGGAGATGCACCCCACCCAGCTGTGGGTGATGACTCTGGATAATTTCCATGGAGGTGCTGCTCCGCCCATTTGGGGTGGGTCTAAGTTGATCAGTGGAGCCATATAAATGAGCTGGCAAACAGAAGGAACTCAGTGCAGCTGTGAGCGACATTTTGAAGAGGAGCTACAGCCAAGAGGGACACTTTGCAGAAAGCACAGGAGCTGTAGATGAGAGGCAGTTTGAAGAGAGCTGTTGAAAGCAAACTATTGCTCCGGAGAAGCTGAGAGAGGACAAATATCCCAAGTGCAACTAAGAGTGACATTTTTGAGGAACTGTAGCCTAGAGAGGAATGTCCTGGGAGAAAGCCATTTTGAAACCAGAACTTTGGAGCAGAGACCAGCCACGTGCCTTCCCAGCTAACAGAGGTTTTCCAGACACCATTGGCCATCCTCCAGTGAAGGTAGCCGATTGCTGATGTGTTACCTTGGACACTTTATGGCCTTAAGACTGTAACTGTGTAACCAAATAAACCCCCTTTTATAAAAGCCAATCTGTCTCTGGTGTTTTACATTCTGGCAGCATTAGCAAACCAGAACACGCCTTATAGATCATCTGTCAAGTACCCTGGCCTCTCCGTTCCTTTAATTCTTCTCCTCCAATTATCTTGTTCCCTATAATTTCTTAACTTCCCACTTGCCTAGCAAATTCTAGACCAAATCATAATTAATAACTGAAGCCCTTCTGTATTCCTGAGTTCTAGCATCCCACTCTGACATTTTAATCCAGGCAGTCCCAATCAGTACCCAGGAGCCAATAACTTGACCCTTTTGAGAATTATATTTAGGTATTTATGTTTCCTCTTCATGGTCTGTCACCCACTTATACCCTACTTCCCTTGGTATCCAACTTCAATTCTTTGCTTCAGCAATGTAATCTCTTCTTATTTTATAGTCTTGATTATTTTGCCTTTTTGTCATTCCTCAGACACTCCTTATAAATAACCAACCCTGCTAAATATCCTGCTAAACCTCTGCTGGCTCAGCATCTGTTTATGTAATCATGCTAACTGGTCTCACCTTAAGTTGCTATGACTCTTCTCACTTGGACCCTTAATACTTCCTGGCAAACACACTACTTTTCCTAAACCATCTGTTCACTTATTCTCCTAGATAATGATTTACTTTCCTATCCTCTCTACTTAAATCTCCAAAAACACTTCCTCTATTCCCACATACAGGCAATGAATTCTTTCTTATTTCACTAGGAAAACAAAAACAATCAGGAAAAAGCTTCATAAGAGACTGCCACCACCCCTTCCATTTTTTCCCTTCTTTCACTCTATTAGTATGGATGTGCTCTCTCTGTTCTTGGTGTGGGGTAATATTTACATGTTATATTCCATATCCTTTTACCTAAATCCAGCCAGTAACTCCAGTAATGCAAGCTCTCTCTTTACCGGAAGATTCCAATCAGTACACAGTCATGCTTTAATTCTTCCATCTTAAAAATATAAATAAACAAATCCCCCTCCTATCTTCATACCCCCCTCCAGACAGCACCTCCACTTTCTCTGCTCTCATTTACAACACTGTTCCTCTAAGCTAATGTGTGTACTTGAGGTGTCCACTTCCTCTGGTGCCTTAAATTTAAATTAGCTTTGTCTCAGCACTCCATACTGCTTTTGGAGTAGTATGACCATAGGCTTGATAAATCATATGGTGAGTTCTCAGCTCTCATTTTATTTGACATGGCACTACAATTGACACAGTTGCTCTCTATTTTCCTTTCACATCTATCATCACTCTACTTAGCAAACAAAACATCCTGCTTTTTCTACCTACCTCAGTCCCCAGGATACTTTTGAGGTGGAGAAATTCCTGTCTCAGGGAATTCAGAGCCAGCCACTGTCATATAAGCATAAATGTAAACATAACCCTATGTTTGTGGTCACATGCAATTATTTTTAACTGTAATGGTAATAAAATGGTACATGTTGCATGCCTTAGGGATCAGTAAGGAGTGGTTAAACCAATTAATTTCTGCTGTTGCAATAGTTTTATACAAATGCTGGAAGGGAAATAACCCAAAAAAATATCCCAGGCCAAGTCTTCTGAGAGAGCCAGCATGCTGTAATAAGAAAAGCACCAGAACACTTAGCAAACCAAGATTCTATCCCTGTTTTTGCCTATTAATATTAGTGTGATTTTTAGAGTTTAGAAATCCTCATCTATAGGCCTGTTCAAGTCTCTCGAATCCTAAAAGAAATTCATGCTGGACAGACATCTCCAGCAGAATCCCCATATAGGTGCCTCAGCTTTAATAAATTCCAAAACAACTTATGTATCCTCTATTAAATCCAATATTGTTCTGGTAATTTCCATGTCAATTCTCAGCATTGTTATTCAGTCACCCAATGTAGAAATCCATAATCACTCTTTGACTTTACCACCTTCCCTATCCACCATATCCAATTAATTACCTAAATATCTCCTAAATATCTTTAAATCTATACCCCTGCTTTTCGGTTTTATAGTCACCACTGAACTTCAAGTCTTCACTGTCTATTGCCTAGAATATAGTAAAAGATTCTTTCTGATTGACCTATTCCTTTATTATATCCCTTCAATCCAGGTTCACACAGATAATTCATACTGACAGTATCAGCTCCTTGTACAAAAAATTAAATCACACCTCATTTGTAATACTTCTAAAACTTTTCCACCAATATACCCCAATAGGCAAAGGAGATTGCCCTGCCATGTACCTTAAATTTTGTACATTCTATTTCATGTTATCTGTTTGTTCTCATACAAAAAAAAAAAAAAAAAAAAAAAAAATAATTTTAACATCTTGAAATGTGTTTAAGGAAATCTTCCTTTCAATAATCCACTGTAGTTCTCTGCTTGTATATCCGGTTTCTTCACTGACTAAGAGCTACTTCATAGAAAGAAGTCTTTCTTATTCATCTGTGTTTCATTAGTGTGGTGTACATTTTGTCAGATTCATAGTTGTACTCAAGAAATATTAGCCCAATAAATGAATAAAAAGATAAAAGATATTGTTGACCAGGATAATGCTAAAATCTTAAAACAGAAGTTACATATTGTTGATATTGGCTCAGACTAAATTCAAATTTGTTTCTCCTCTGTCTAATGAAGGTAGGCAATTATGAAATCTCTTCTATTCTGTATCTTGCTTCTTTATTATATATATCCTTGTTTTCTGTGTTTGTGTTCTTTGTAATTTTTCTTCCCTATAAGATCTTCTCTCTCAATATATCATAAAAGCAAGTACAATTAATACCATTATTAAATCATGCCTTCAACATTACTAGAAGACATAGAATACCAAGATCTTAAAAATACCTATGACTACCATGTTAAACAACAAGTTCCAGTAGAGTTACTGATGGAGCTCTACTGCCACTATCGGCCTATGGGTACAAAGATCAGGGGAAAGGCAGCTGGATAGACTGTGTAGTAAAAGCAGACAGGGACACAGAGACCATAGGTGAAGCACAAACAAAATCATCTCCAGAAAGAAAGTTCTTAGTATTTTAATACTTAGTATTAAAATTATGAACACAGGTCTGGAAATTGGCTTCACGGAAGTAAGCAGAACCAGGAAGTAAGCAAACTTGAAGAAGTATTGCTTTGGAAGAGAAGGAAAGGTGCAGAGAAGTGTCAATGTCCTCTGAAGATGTGGCAGCAAAAATCATGAAAGAACTAGAAGGAAATACTTAAAAATCCTACAAAAATGAGAAAGATCACAGGATACAAGTCTTTCCCCTCCCTATCACCATTGTTAACAATGCCATCTGTCAAAGAAAGTACATCTCTCTACACTGATGGACATTTCTCTTGGACTAGGAACCCAGCATATGGAATGCTTAGAAATGGAGAAAAACAATCCAACTTTGTAAAAAGCTACTGTAAGATGAGAGTAGAAAACAGGAAACAAAATGCTTCATTTGATAACTTTCTCCCCCAAAATCTAAATAAAAAGCAGAGGAAAAATTGTAACACAATCTAACTCTACGTATCTAGAGTCAGAAAATCAACCATTAAAACAGAAATCATTTTTTAAAAGAGTAAATGCAATGATAGTTTAGGAAATCAGAAAACACGTTAAAAGAAAGGGCAAAACTCTTTCAGAAATAAAAGATAAATTACAAAGTATCCAAGAAAGAATAAATTTAATAAAAATCTAATAAGCAGCATTGAAGAGAGGCAGAGAATCAACCAAGCGAATGAAAATAAGATTTTAGAAGAGGAAATGGAAAGGTTAAAAAAACAGAAATATTTAAAATAGAAACAAGCAGTAAAGATCCAACATACATTCATTTTGGATTTTATGAAGAAAGGAAACAATATAAAGCAACCAAACAAATATGTGAAACCACAAACCAGGAAAACTTTCCAGATATGAGAAAACCTGAATCTGAAGGGCCTGTTGCACATCTGGAAAAACTTATCTGAAATGATGAAATTCAAGATATATCCTGGAAAAACTTTCAAATTATAAAGATAAAGAAGATATTTTTGGGACTTCCTGGATCAGTAAAAAGATGAAATAACCTATGGCAACAAAAAGTTAGACAGACATCAGAATTCTCAAGAACAGCATTTGAAAGAAA
Source organism: Choloepus didactylus (assembly GCF_015220235.1). Classification (NCBI taxonomy): domain Eukaryota; kingdom Metazoa; phylum Chordata; class Mammalia; order Pilosa; family Megalonychidae; genus Choloepus; species Choloepus didactylus. Next base: position 34,949,688 of record NC_051309.1, read on the forward strand.
GTCAAAGAAAGAAAGAATGAGCCAAGGATTTTATGACTATAACCAATGTCCTTCAAGTGTGAACACTATAAAAATACTGTTACAGGCCTGCAAGAACTCTGGGAATATTATATTCCTGAACCCTTCTTGGGGTTATCTACTAGTGAATGTATTAATCCAAGAAAGAGATGATTGGAAAAATCAGTAAAAGGCTAGAGCATAGAAAACATTTAATTTTAGGGTTAAGACTAAAAAATAGAGCATGAACAGAAAAACAGTATGTAAATGTTATATGTTTTGATGATATTGAAAGAATATACCTAAAAACTAGGAAGCCCCAATGGAAACATGACTGAGAAACCTCAAGAAACCTGAGGCCGAACCATCCAGCTAAGCTACTTCTGAATTACTGACCCACAAACTGTGAAAGACAGTGAATATTTATTGTCGTTTTAAACTTTTATGTTTTGGGGTAATTTGTTAAGCAGCAATTAATCACTAAAGCAGTAGCTAAGTATAATTGTCTAATTAACCACACACACACACACACACACACACACACACACATGACACTCAATAGGAACTTGTAAAAATGACTGATTCAATTCCGGGACAGGGAAGCTACAAGATGAGCCTGAAACATCTTGTCCCAGAAAGCAAGAGAGTGCTTTAAAACAATAATAGTTGTGTCAAAATGTTAGTGGAGGCAGCATGACAGTGTTCTTACTAGAGAAGATGATGAAATTTGAGCATCAAAATAATATAAAAATTTTAATGGGTTATATCGCATTGAATAAAGTAAGAATCCATGAGTCCATACTGAAAATCAGAATCTGCATACATACATATTTGCATAAATACCTATATAAATAAAGATTGGAGGAGGGAAATTCTTTCACTAGAATATCAACTAACAAACATAGAAGAAATAAAAAGTTTAGATGATTACCTTATACAGCCAACATATTAAAAATTGATTCTTGCAGGAATCATAAATAAAGACTTACTCAATAGGAGGGGTCATTTGATGAGAAATAAGGTATATATCTCAAAGTATCTAGCCTCAAATTAGTTATTAGTTACAAAAAGAAAAGTAGTACCAATCTCTCTAATGAATATAGATGTAAAAATCATCAACCAGATACTTGGAAATCAAATCCAGCAGCACATTAAAAAAATTGTACACCATGATCAAGTCAGTTTTGCTCCAGGTATGCAAGGGTGGTTCAACACAAGAGAAGCCATTAATGTAATAAGCCACATTAACAAAACAAAGGGGAAAGCTACATGATCATCTTGAGTGATGTGGAAATGGCATTTGACAAAATCCAACAACCTTTCTTGATATAAACACTTTGAAAAAACAGGAATTGAAGGAAAATTCCTCAACATGATAAAAGGCATATATGCAAAACCCATAGCTAGCATCATACTCAGTGGGGAAAGACTGAAAACCTTTCCTTTAAGATCTAGAACAAGACAAGGATCCCCATTGTCACCGCTGTTCTAGCTAGAGAATTTAGGCAGAAAAATAAAATAGAAATAAAGATTATCGAAATTGGAAAAGAAGAAGTAAAATTTACCCTATTTGCAGATGAGAAGATCTTATATGTAGAAAGTCCTGAAAAACTACAACAAAGCTAAAGCTAATAAAGTTCAGTAAAGTGGGATACAGGATCAAATGTCCAAAAATCAGTAGCATTTCTATACGCTAGTAAGGAACAATCTGAGGAGGAAATCAAGTGAAAAAAATTCCATTTACAATAGCCAAATAACCAAAAGAATCAAATGCCTATGAATAAATTTAACCAAGGATGTAAAGGACCTATACACAGAAAATTATGAAACATTGCTAAAAGTAATAAAAGAACACCTAAATAGATGGGAGGACACACTCTGTTCATGAATTGGAAGACTAAATATTGTTAATATGTCAATTCTACCCAAAGTGATTTACATATCCAATGCAATATCAAAATCTCAATAGCTGATGTCACACAAATAGAAAAACCAATAAACAAATTTATTTGGAGGGACAAGTTGCCCCACATAGCTAAAAACATCCTGAGATAGAAAAATGAAGTGGTAGGTCTCACATTTTCTGATTTTAAAGCATATTGCAAAGCTACAGTGTCAAAACAGCATGGTACTGGCATAAGGATAGATATACTAACCAATGGAATTGAATTGAGAGTTCAGAAATAGACCTTCTCATCTATGGCCAATTGATTTTTGACAAGGCATCCAAGTCCACTTAACTGGGACAGAACAGCTCCTTCAACAAATGGTGCAGGGAGAACAGGATATCCATATCCAAAAGAATGAAAGAGATCCCTATCTCACACCTTTTATAAAAATTAACTGAAAATGGATCAAAAACCTAAATGGTAGAGCTAAGGTAATAAAATCCTTAGAGGAAAATGTAGGGAAATATCGTAAAGATCTCATGGTAAGGTGTGGTTTCCTAGACCTTACACCCAAAGCACAAGCAATGAAAGAAGAAATAGATAAATGGGATCTCCTCAAAACTGAATAGTTTTGTTCATCAAAGGCCTTTGTCAGGAACATAGAAAAGCAGTCTATTCAATGGGTGAAAATATTCAGAAACCACATATCTGATAAGGGTTTAATATCCAGAATATAAAAAGAAAACCTACAACTCAAGAACAAAAAGAAGAACAACCCAACTTAAAAATGGACAAACTACATGGATAGATACTTCTCCAAAGAGGACATATAAATATCTCAAAATCATGTGAATAGATGGTCAACTTCATTAGCTATTAGAGAAATACTTATCAAAACCTTATACCATTCCATACCTACTAGAATGACCACTATCAAAAAAACAAAACAAACAAACAAAAAAAAACAACAAAAACTGAAAACTAAAGGTGCTGTAGAGGATGTGGAGAAATAGGTAAACTTATTCACTGTTGGTGGGAATTTAAAATGTGAAGCTGCTCTGGAAGACAGTTTGGCAGTTCCTCAGGAAGCTAAGTATAAAATTGCCATTGATCCAGCAATGCTATTTCTAGGTGTACACTCAGAAGAACCAAAAGCAGGGACATAAATAGACTTTTGCACACTGGTGTTTATGGCAGCATTATTCTTGATTGCCAATGGATGGAGGTAGTCTAAGTGTACATTGGCTTATGAGTGGATGGGCAAACTGTGGTGTATACATATGATGGAATATTACGCAGCTGTAAGATGGAATAAAGTCAAGAGGCATGCAACAATGTGGATGAAACTTGAGGACATTATGTTGAGTGAAATAAGCCGCAAATAAAAAGGCAAATATTGTATGGTCACACTAATATGAACTAACTACAATGAGCAAACTCTGGGAGTTAAATTCGAGAGCACAGGTTATCAGGAGATAGAATGAAGGCAAAGACTGGTCAATTGATGCTTAAGTAGTACAGAATGTTCAATAATGTTGATTGTAAATGTTAGAAATGTATAACACAACACTGTGTGATGGTAGCACAATACTGTAAGTGTAATTAACAAAGCTTAGTGTGAATATGGCTGAAAGAGGAAGGCTAGGGTCGTATATATCACCAGAAGGAAAGCTAGAAGATAAAAACTGGGACCATGTAACTTAGCGAAACATAGAGTAGATAATGATGGTGGTTAATTGTACAAATATAGGAAAGTTCTTACATGAACCAGAACAAATGTATGTCACTATTACAAGGTGTTAATAATAAAGTGATATATGGGACAAAATACAATTAATGCAAACTAAGGTCTATAGTTAACAATAACTTTGTAATATTCTTTCATTAACTGTAACAAAGGCATTAGACCAAAGCAAAATGTCAATAACAGGGGGATATGAAGGGTATGGAATTTCTTTTCAAAGAAACGAGAATGTTCTCATATTGACTGTGTTGGTGAATGCATAACTGTGATTATACCAAGATCCATTAATTGTACATTTAGGATGTATTGTATGGTGTGTGAATAAAACTTTCTTTTTTAAAAAAAGTAGTTAGGGCTGGGGAACAAAAGTGGCTGAATGCCAGAGGCCTGTGTGCAAGTTTTGGGAAAACATCTGGGTATGTGCTTTTTTCTCAAAACAAGATGTACTGGGGGCTGGCTGTATTCAAGACTGTAACAGCTAAAGCTCAGCATGCTTCAAGGGAGTTATGAGGATGGATGCCGAGGGGTGGGGGGCAGAAGTGAGGTCAATTCTCCCTCATGTAGGAGTTGCTATATGCATCATAAACATGTGAAATAGCAAAATTTTGTGAACAGAGTGTCAATGACAGGTTGGAATTGCTTTTATTTTTACTTCCTACAGATATTTAAATTCAAAGTATCCATTTTTGGTGGTAAACATAAGACATGGCTGAAAACTGCCATTGGACCCTTATGTTGCTTGCATATGTCTCATTCTATCTGCCTATTTATAAACAGATGTTCCAGTTATAATAAAGTATCTCTAAAATGCCAAAAAAAAAAAAACAAGGAAAAGTAGTAATTAGGAAGTGGATAAAATGGATACTATTTTAACAAAGTGATCAAAATTAACCCTACCAATAACTTGCAAATGAACATCATAGGTCTCCTTGTGATGCCCTGAGAAGGACACAACATCCTTAGGAAGCGTGCCAACCAAAAATGTGGAACTTTAAGCTAATCATGTGGAAACATCAGACAAATCCAAACTGAGGGATTGTCTATAAAATAACTGCTTGCAGTCTTCAAGAAATGTCAATGTCATGAAAGTCAAAGAAAGGCTGAGCAACTGCCCCGGATTAAAGGAGACTAAATAAGCATGCAACTTTATGCATTGCATGACCTCTTTTGATCCTGTAATAGAAAACAGTCCTAAATAGAACAGTTCTGGCACAATTACATAAGTTTGGGCAGGGGCTGTAAGTTAGAATAAGGTATTGTATGACTCTTAAATTTCCTGAATGTATCGACTTTGCAGTATTATTTAAGAAAATATTCTTGGTCTTAGGAAATGCAAAGTGAAATATTAAAAGGATAAAGGGTATGATTTCTGAAACCTACTCTCATGTTTTAAAGAAATACGTTTCATATATATATATAAAGATATAAATATAGAGAGTTTTTGAGAGAGAAAGAGAGAAATCATAAAGCAAATGTGCTGATAATAATTGGTAAAGCTACACAAAAATGTTTTTTTTCCTTGCAACCTATCTATAGGTTTGAAATTATTTCAAAATATAATCTTAAACTAAGTACTAGTTGGTTTCTGTTGTTTTAAAACAAAATTCTTCAGGAATTTTTAATATCTTTAAGATTGCATTTCAAATCAATGCCTTTCCTTTGAAGGTAGAGAAAATTTTGAAAATGTAAGAGGTGAAAGGTAATTCATTCATTTGTGGGAAAAAAGAAGAGGGAGGAGGCAACTTTTGTAATAGGATATATAGTGAAAATTTCTAAAATCCATGAAAATATCATGGACAAAGTGGTAGTTGGGACATGGGGAGGACAGGCTGTAATAAAGCAGTCCAGCCTGAACCACAAAGATTTTGAAGAATTATTCAAGATTTGTCTTGGCAATGATAAGAAAGTCATATCTTGGTCTTTCTCTATATTTATTGTGATTCTCTACTAGAGTTGGAAATGATTACAATGTTGTAAATTTTACATAATCTTTTATGGAAAACTAAAATTCTCTTTTTTCTAAACCTAAGTACATAACTCTCAATAGTCCATTTCAATTTTTTTTCTGTCCAATTCAAAATTTCTCAGAAAATTCAGCTTCCTCCCTTTCTACTCACTCTTCTTTTCCCATAGTTGTGATCTAAAAGGATGAGGGTAAGGAGTGAGAGGAGCGGTGTATGCTAAATTGAGAGGATAACACTGATTTCTCTTTTATATGAGTCCTAGTTTACAGCAGGGTATATTTTCCATTCAACAGGCTTTATTCCCATATCATCCACTGCTGAGTTGTCACTATATCCTTCACTCCTCCAAACTTGCATTTTTTAAAGAATGCAAGTCAGTTATTTTATAGACTATCCACTAAATCATTGGGGATCCTCTTTCTCTTCATCAGATCTAAGGCCTCTCCAAATCCACAGGTCCACTCTCAGCCTTTATCGTCTTAGAGATGTGAAACATTTTGTAATATTCTGCTATACCCTCTAGGGTCATAGGAGGTTGGGGAACTGTGTATCTCAGACACTTTCTGAACAATTACATATTTCCTCTATTGTAGTTCTTCCTTGTGGAAGCACTGGGAAGAAGCAGGGGCCTTTATCTATGACACTGTGGTCCTTTTTGAGCTTTCTTCCATGTAATCTTCCTATAGATCTTCCTAAATTCTCATATTCTCATTAACATCAAATCTCTAGTCAAGCTCCTTCCACTTTGGCTGCTTTAGGTGGAAAATCTGCTCTTACATAATCAACATATCCCTGTCCCACCCCCACCTCAAACACACAGCACACACATGCATATTATTTTTTAAGTATAAGCTATTCTTTGAGTTCACCATACTCTTAATCATTTGGAGGAAACAACCAAATATATAACTTTTCATTTTCAAACACACCCTAAAAATCCAAAATCACCTGATTTTTCAGATATCTGTCTCTGCTTTTTGAACTTTACAAAATCTTTGAAAATACACAAGTGACTCCTTTTTGTCCTCTGGTTGTTTTCTGCTTCCCTTTCCTAGAGCAAATAAAATCCCTTTAGGATTGGCAGAGATTGATCGAGTGATGACTAGGAAGGAAAATCTCAGGAATAGCAACAACAAAACTACTTTAGTATTTCCAACATTTTACCCCATTTCTCAACTTATAAAGGAATTCCTATTTTTTTTTTTCCACCAATGTATTTATGCACCCCTCCTTTGTGCCTGGCAATTTACAAGACACATTTCTATTGGTAAAGCATTGCTTCTTATTCATGGCATCTGTGGTAAATACAGAGGCAAAATGTATTCATAGGACTTCAAAGGATGGATCCTAAACTAGTCTCAGTCAAGGGAGGTCAGATAAAGAGTGACTTTCAAAGGAATTGTGATACTCTGAGCTTCAGGAAAGACTGTGCTGGTGCAGCCACTGTACTGTAGGCAGGACTTGCACATTCTAGAACTTTCTTATAATCCATAAGATATATGGCTTCAGAGGTTGCTTCATCAGCCCACTTCTGAGCACTACTGAACAGCAGTGAAAGAAGCACAGCCACCAGAAATACAGTCCTGTAATAGAGTTGGCCTGGCAGCATTGAAACAATATTCATCATAGCACAAGCTCTACTGAGCTGCACATGTGCAGAAAATAGAAGACAGCAGGACACCCAACTGCTGCTGTAAAGTGAGCTGAAAAGGGGGTAATCACAAGCAGAGAGGGCAGCAGAAACATGTTAAGGATTCATAGAAGCACAGCCTCAAGCAGTGTAGCATAATTGAATATGTAAGAAGGGGCATGCTGCTGAAGAAATGAAAGAAGAGACTTGCTCTTAAAAAACCTATTGCTGATCAAATGGGGCACAGTATCATGCACTTACATGTAGCTACATTCATTTCAGATTTTACATCACAAAGGTTATTATGGATGCCAAAGCCTATCAGAAAGTACATTTGCATTTTTCTGGTGTATTTTAGTTATATTATAGTTATCTTTACTTAGTGTTTTCTTAGTTAAATTAGTGATAATTTTGTACCACAGATAAGAAATGTAATCCTATTAATTACTTAAAAGCTGTTGCAAGTGAATTTGGAAAAGAAGATGGGGTTTTAGTTTCCTAGGCTGCTCAAGCAGATAGCATGAAATGGGTTGGCTTAAATAATGGGAATGTATTAGCTTACAGTTTTGAGGTCAGGAAAATGCCTAAATAATGGCATCATCTAGGCGATGCTTTCTTCCTGAAGACAGGCTACCAGGAATCCTTGGCTCATTTGTCACATGGCAAGGCCCATGGCAGCATCTGCTGGTTTCTCCCTTCTCTTTCAGGTTTTGTTGATTTCAGTTTCTTGCTTCTTTGCCTTTCTCTTTTTGTCCGAATTTCAATCTCCCATAAAGGACTCCAGTAATAGGATTAAGATCCATCCCTAATGAGGTAGGTCACACCTTGACTGATGTAACCTCATCAAAGACACTACTTACAATGTGTCCATATCTACAGGCAGGGTTAAATTTAAGAACATGTTTTTCTGGGGTAAATACAGCTTCAAATCACCATTGATGCTGTATTTGTGCATGCATGCTCACGTGTTTGCATTTTTCTCTCTCTCTCTCACACACACACACACACACACAAACACACACACACCCTGAACCTTGAAATATATTAGAGCAGAAATCAGGAAGAAATCTAACAAAGGAAAGGAGGAACGTAAGAAATTGCTTTTGCTGATGTTGTTACAGCATAAACACAAAATACTGAGCCTGCTTTTTAAGAATGGCTTATGGAAATCAATCTCATTATTTCAGGTATATGTGTAAATTAATTCAGTTCATTCAACAAGAATTTTCCCAGAGTTATATGCATCCTGTGCTACTCACACCTGGAGACAAGGGATATAAATAGAGACTATGGGTATGCATGATAGGAGCTTTTGCTTTTCCTTCCAGATTTTTGCTCTATGTAGGTAAAGGGAGTAAACTTATTTCCATGCAGACAGTATTGCTCACTTCATTATAACAAGCACTTAGCTCTCACAGACTAAAATTCTGGCAAACATCCATTGGACCTTAGAACAACTTCCAGAAGTGCAATGACTGTAGATTCAGAATTAACAGTACATCATTATGATGGAAGTATTCTTCCCTTCCTTGTCTGTATAAAATTTTGTGACAAAGGTGAGCTAAAAAGTTGGAAATGAAAGAAAATGTAAGGGAATTAAACAGCAAGTAAATAATTAGAAGGAATAATTTAATTTAAAAGGATTATGAAGGGACTTACAGACTCTTCGAGGTCAATTCTTTAGATAGTTCAATTTCAATGTATTTTTTGAGCTGATTTAAATGAGGTCATTCGAAATTTTGCAAGATGGTTTTCTTTATTCTAAAAGGAATTAATGAGGTACAGTTTAATTGAACTACCTGGAAAGCCAGTGAATTTGATTATAAACATACATAGACAATTACTCAGTTTATGTCAGTTATAACTGAACACCATTCGCTTCAGTGATGATTTTCTGCACATTCTAGTTTCCTTATTAGCTGTGCAGTTATTGCCTCAGTGAAAAGATTTACCAGTTTCTATTGAAAAGAGGAATTATTGAAGAGGAGAAGGAAATTAGTTAAATGGGTGGTTTTCTCCTATCTGGCTGTAACCCTGGGGGCTTTATTTGTAACAGCTTTGAATTAACTGCAAAGCATAACACTTCCATGCTCTTTTTAATAAAAGAGATTATTTTCATTTCCTAACAAAACTTTCTTCTACCTCAGTGCAGAGACAACCTTTTAGATTCTGCAAAGATCAAAGGTTGAGACTGTAAATCATTCTTGGTTTTAAAGTCAGTTTGCATAGCCTGTGGATTGTGTAAATACACACACAGACACACACACACAGCATGCATTGGACAGGTTTCAGTGTTTAGTGGAAATAAGGGAATAGGATATTAAAAAAAAAAACTAAAATGCTGATGAGAAATAGATCACTGTTTAGACTGTATTGAGATGCTGTTTCTTGCATGTCTTTCTTATTAATTAATTACTTATTTATGTACACATGAAGAAATAATACTTAGTTCACCATACAAACCTATACAAAAAACAAAAACAAAAACACAAAAAAAACCTGTTTTGGAATGTAATTGTAATACTTGGAGTAAAAACCATTATTTAGTCTAATACTTACAGTGAAAAAACATCTCAGCTAAACACTTACTCTTGGTTTTCATTTTTATGTCACTTCAAAGAGATTGCCATCCCTGAATGAAGCAGATAATAAATCAGAACCTGTCAGCCTTATTTAATTTGACCAGTCTCTTTGCCCTGTTGCTGACTGCTTTCTAGTGGAAATCAACCCCATGGGAATAGGGATTATTCTTAGTGATCAAAACAATAGACTTTTGCTCTGGCAAGCTGCGGCCCCATGGTTGTTCATTATTTAAGTGAAAACCAAATTAAGTATTGCATTTTTTTTCAGCAAATATTTAGATATAAAAAGTATGTTTAAAATTTGATTGCTCTGCTCCTATCAGTAAGCAAAGAGTAATTTGTTTAATATTTTGAAAGTGCACAAAATTGTTTTAAACTATTAAAATGCATTAAATTACCCTTCTTAAACTGTTAAAATCATTTAATTACCCTTCTTATAGTACTATGAACATTCATTTTTTAAATGAAAGTGAATTATCATTTTTCCTAACAAGCAGATATTATACAATTTTTAGCATTCACAATTCCAAGATGATTTTAAAACATAATCAATATGTTCAATTTTATCGATAAAGTAATGGGTCCCATCAGCGCCATCAAACATCATCATCATTTTCAATGCCCTCATCTTCTAATAATACTGATTTCATACTCAAGTGAAATGATGTTAACTTCAAGAATGTGAAGCAAATAGCTTTTCACCTCTGTAAGACCTTAAATAAATAATGCCATTTTTTTAACTTTGTCTCAAGTTCTTAATTTTCAACCACATAATCATTTATCTTGAACTCTTCTTAAAGCTTTCCACAATCTTTCTATTTCAGTCTTCATACATCTAGCCTGTAAGGGAGCATGATACTCTTAAAAATATCTGTGTAATGCTGAACAAAATAAGAGGCTTTCTCAGAAAATGTATCCTGTGTTCTCTTTCACATACATTCATGGCAAAAAAAGTCAAAAGCTTAATCTTTAATCTGAAAGTGTTCAATTTACTTGCTCTCATCATCCTAGGCCAGTTCTTCATGATCCATCATCTTAAATTATAAAAAAAAAAAAGGAAAAAAACTCCTGAAATGCCACTTACCCCTCACCACCATTGCTCTCAATCTCATGTTTTCCCATGTATTGGTACTTTATTCATACTGCTAATGCACCATTTTCTCTATAATTGCCTATTGAAACAGAGCAGGATTTTAGCCTGGCATTCAAGATGGACCTCTATCTCTGCCAAATCTCCCTTTCTGATATTACCTTTCTGTTCTTTTTTGTGTAACCTAATGCAAAAAGACAAATCATACAACAAAAATGCACAAAGACAAATCATACAGTGTATCACTTTGCAAGAACCCATATGCATTTTCCCATAGCATTTTTCTGTATCTCAAAATCACTACCCCTGATTTCCATCTATTGGAATTATTACAATTCCATAAGGCCCAGCTCAAATAGGATCCATATACTAGTGTTTACCCCAAGCAGAAATTACCCCTCTCGGCTTTGAACTCCAATATTTTGTTTGTGCATGGTATATAAAATATAACATGTTCTATTTTGCACAATTTTAAATATATATTATAGTTCTTTTTCTCAATGGAAAGTTTCTAGACCTAGAGATACTAATTTTGTTCGCTTTCAATTTGTACTTTGTGAACAGGACTTTTGAAATAGTATTTTTAAAATAATTATCTTAGCCTTATTAATTAATTTATTTATTCAACAGGTATTAATGGGACACCTGCTAGGCTAACATGAAAAATGATCATAAAATAATAATAATATTGTAACAGTATTAATATCTACCAGATTTTTCACTCTTACTCTGGGTCAGAAAGTACTTTTAGTATTTTAAATGTATCATTTCATGCTTATCCTCCCAAAACAATATCAAGATGGTAGTACTGCTCCATTTTACAAATAAGGGCACTTAGTGTTACCGAAAGACTTTAGTAAGTGGCACAGAAATAATAATAAAGATAGCAGGTATTTGGGCTCAGATCTGATTGAAACCGAAGATGGTGCTCTTAACTACTATCTAGTAAAAAGACTGAGAATTATAGAATCTTTTAAAAAATACTTAATGAGAAAGGATATGTAAATAACAGTTAAATAAAATTGCTTGTCACACAACTAAATGCTCAGGGTGAAAAATCAAGGTAAATGTATATGATCAAAGAGTCTTCATGAATCATATAAGTATTTAGAAGAGCTTCAATAAATGGGATTCACAGGATGGATAGGAGAGTGATACGTGGAAAGGATGAGGATGATACTTTCTGCTTCATCTACTGCACAGATAGAGGCATAGATGACTACAGAATAGGTGTGTTCATCAACAAGATTAGATTCCATTGAACGTGATTCATGATTAGTCCAACTAGCTTGAAAATGGAGATGTCTTTTCAATTCAAACAAAGTGATAAAGATTGCACCCACATCCATAGTAACTACCATCCAAACATACTTGTTTCAAAGCCCTCCATTTTTAAGTTTCAGTTTTGAGCATGGAAAGCTCTGATAAGGATTATTCTAAATTCTACTCTAGAGAGACCACAATTTTGGAGAATAATCATATACATATATACATAGATATATATATATATATATATATATATATATATATAGATATATATACATGTGTGTGCGTGTGTGTGTGTGTGTGTGTGTGTATTCTCCATTCCCTGGAAGCAAGATCAGAAAAATCAGGTGCAAAAAGACTGTTCTATGATTAATAACAGTTTACAGAAGCTCAACAATGACTCATTATGCAAGTCTCAAGTAACAAATTATGAATATGCAAGCCTCAAATTAAGCATAGATTTACTGTTTAGTGTGAAAATATTTTTAAAAATCTTACTAACACTTTTTTGTTTAAAATCAGAGTTAAAAGCAGGCACATATCTGCAAATATCAGAAACATAGATATAAATTTGAAAAGGCTGCTATAGTTCAAGGGGATTTCGATTTTTATCAATTGTCACTGTTGAATATTTCAGAATCCACTAGTAATTGTAATTTCTCTTTGTGTTTGCATGAATAAGAATTACAGACACCTAAAAAACAAGAAAAAAGTTCATAAAATCAACATCTATAAAATCTGGACATATCTGATACCTTGTAATTTTGAACACAGTACTGTCAATTTATGCTTACTTTTCCTCTTCATATAGCATCAATTATTTACTAAATTTAAAAGAATGCTAACACAGAACATATTTCATTACTAATGTCTTTCTAATTCCATTCATTTAACCATTAAAAACAAAACTGTACTTTAAACAAAAAATTATTTTGCTTACCCATGTATTCAAAAATTAATTTATCCTAACTCTAATGTTCTTTTCTTTTTTAAGAAACATAGCTTAATTATATTTCCAATGTGAATGGAATTAACAAGAAATCAAGTGTTCAAACTAAGCTGCTTAGTTTTCCTTCTGAGTCCAATGTCTGATTTAATCTTACTCCACTCTATAGAAATAAAAGATTAAAAGAGTATAATATTGTGAAGACCTTAATTTGATGCTGATTTGCAATGACATTTTACCAATGCATTTTTCTCTTTCTTTTCTTTTTTTCAGTATTTCTAGTTGTGTCTTTTGTTTCATTATTAATTATATTCACCATATTTTTAGGGATGCTTATGGGCTAAGAAAAAAATCAAATAAGAGTAAAACCATGCAAATTTAAACCCTACCAATTTTGCATTTGCCAGAAATTTTGCTGAGTCTAAAGGGAATTTCACCTTAGCCTACCGAACTCTTTCTTTAACAAGTACATAATAGTAATAAAAACACATTACAAAAATGTTTTAAATTCGTAAGAGAAAAAAAATTCTTTTAAGCATATTTTGTTTCACTTGCTTTCTCCTCCCCCACTCACAACCAATTTGTGCAGTACATAGAAAGTTTTACATCTTTGTGTGTGTATGTATAGATATATACACACATACTTTCAGCTGCCTAGGAATATAAATCATTTTCATATATCAATAAAGTATATTCATACAAATGAGAGTAAGTAGAAATTATTCTAATTGTTCACTAAATTTTAAACCCGAAATTTGAAAAACACAATCACTAACCATATAAGAAAAGATTGACAAATTGGGCTTTATTAACATTAAGAAGTTTTATTCATCAAAGGATGTCATTAAAAGAGTGAAACACCCAAGCTACAATGTGGGAAAGATATTTGCCATAGGTAAAGTCTACAGAGGATTTGAATCTATGTTATAAAATGAATTTCAAAATAATAAGAATAAAACATCCAAATTTTAATAATTGTAGAAATACTTGAAGAAGCACTGCACAAATGAGATACCAAAATGACCAATAAACATATAAAATGTACTTAGCATCATTAGTAATCAGAGAAATGTAAGTTAAAGCCATAATCAGATGATACTACACACTTAACACATGGCTAAAACGAAAAAAATTAAAATACCCAGTTGTGGCAAAGATGTTGAGCAACTGGAACTCTTATATTATCTGTAGCAGTGCAATTTACTGTAATCATTTTTGGGAGATAGCTGGCATTGTGAACTAAATTTAATCATATGTATATGCAAAGGCCCAGCAGTTCTGCTTCTGTTATATGCCTAAGAGAAATGAATGCCTAGGTCTGCCAAAATCATGTGCAAAATTATTTGGAATCACCCCAAATTAGAAACAACTTAAATGTCATTAGGTGGAGAATAGCTAAACAAATGGATATCTTCATACAATGAAGACAACAATATAAAAGAAAGAGTTTCTGATATATACAAGAAAAGTGATTAATTCTATGAATATAATGTTGAGAGAAAGAAACTGGACACAAAAGTCAATCCTGCATAATTTCATTTATATGAAATTTAAGAATAAAAATATTCCATGCAGATGGAGGTCAGAAGAGCAGATACTTTTGGGGAGGAGTACTAACTGGGAGGGGACACGAGGATGCATCCTGGGGTACTGGAAATATCTGGGCAGGAGTTTTCATTGTACATAGACACTTAAGATTTCTGTGTATGGCTGTATATAAGTTATATTCCAATTTAAAAAATCAAAGAATAGAATCAAGCCCTAAGGTCTCTGAAAGGACACACACATATTCATACTTATATAAATACGTGAGCAAATAGCCATATTTTGCATACCTGTTCATATGCATGCATAGTTCTTATTCTCTTCTCCTTTATTTAGAATGAGTTTTCATCATTTTAGCCATATGGTCCTGGACGTTTTACTCAAACTTCCTAAATTTCTTCTTTTCTCTAGTAAGAAGTAACTATAGTATTTTTTTCCTGTCTCTTATACTCAAAGAGTTGTTGTGGGAATCAGATGAAATTATGGGAGAACGTAATATTTGCTGAGCTTCTAAGATGTACAAGACCTAAGATGCTAGGTGTGAACCATTTGTCCTCAGTTCCCTAGGGCTGCTGTGAAAAAGTACCTCAAACTGAATGGCTTAAAACATATACATTTATTTTCTCATAGCTATGGATGTTGGAAGTCCAAAAGCTGTAGGGGAGAATCATTCTTTGCCTCTTCCTAGCTTCTGGTGGTTTGCCTACAATCCTTGGATTTCAATCTCTGCCTCAGTTACCGCATGACCTTCTCCCCTATGTTAGTCTGTGTCCAATTCTCTCCTCCTAATGAGGACACCAGTCACATACCTTAATCAAGTTTGCTTTTTTGCAAAAGTAACTTCTTCAAAGACCTATTTCCAAGTAAGGCTGCATTCACAGGACCAGGGATAAGGACTTAAATATGAATTTGAGGGAGACACAATTTAACCCATAACAGATATCTATGTATTGGATGACATTTATCAAATTATTACCAACCTTTACTCCATCCTACCTCCTTAAAAGTTTTTATTCATGGTCTTATCCTCACATTCTCTTCCAAAGGGTCCTTGTCTTGTTTTAGATGCTGTTTTTGTGATTTGTGACACAGAAAAGGGAGTAAAGAAGAAGTTAAGGGGAAAGGCCATTGGAACAAAGGTATAAATAGGGATGCTTTGGGAGGTTTATGCGGGAGTTTGAAGAGTGACCTTCAAAATTTGAGAAATGTTTTCAGGAAAGAAAGGGAGATTTTAAGTGACCTGTGCTGTGGTATTTGCATATCATTCATGTTGTTTGGTAAATGCCTTTGCATTTCCTGATTATGTGGAAATTTACTTAATGGTTGTCAGACTGTGGTCTTCGGTCATAACACTTGTTTAATATTACAACTTATAAAATAAGTATTACATCCACAAAAATACTGCAAAGAAATTATTAATGTCTCTATTTTTCTGACAAGGCAATTTAGCCTCTGAATGTTTTAATAATAATGCTATTGTCATTAGTCCAATAGAAGGCATTGCAACCCAAGCCTGTTTGCCTCTCAATACTATTTTTCTTGACTACATAATGGCTTTTGTTTAAATGACTTTGTAAATTGCACTGTAAAAACAAATATATGACACTATTTTCCTCAAAACATTTAGAAGAACAAAATAGAATGGGATTTTGTTAATAATTTAAGTCTTAAAAATGTACTCCGTGATTATTATTTACAATAGAATGGAAGATGCTACTATAGAAAGCTAATTGTGTGCTCCTCATTAATAAAGGTCTGTGTGTGTTTGTGGGGGGGGGAGGGGTTAGCCCTTCATCACACTTATGCTTATCTGCCAAACCAGCTGAAGATTGTTGCAGAGATTTAGAAGCCTCTGCCACTGAGTTAGAAAAATGCAAAATAATTCTTGGTTCTTTAAAAGTATAGTATATATTGTGTGCAGTGATTTAGTTAGGGGCAATTTTAGCTATGAGTGACAGAAAAATCATAATGACAAGGGCTTAAAGAAGATAGAATTATGTGACAATAAACCATTGCCACATAAGTGCTATAAACAAACTGCCCAGAAAGTCAGTGGCTTAAGACGGCAATCATTTATTCATAAGCACACGACACGTGCATTACCCAGAGTCAACAGCTCTAGTCTAGGCTTTGTTCTTTATGGCAGGCAGGATCCAGTTCTGCTCCATTGCCTTTCTGCCTCCTTGGAACAGAGAAGAGGACAAGTCAGGCTGATGATAAATACATAAGATACCAAGCCCACCCTCCTAAGCACATTTCAAGCCTTTGTTCTGCTGATATCATACTGGCCAGAATATAGTCACATAGCAAATCTTGGTAGTAACGGAGGTAGGCAGTAGAGTCTGTGTAAGGGACTCAAGGCAGTTTCAAGCATCTGGCTGAATTGTACTGGTCAGTTTAATGTGGAAGAAGATAACAAATGGACTTTAGGAATAATCAGCAGTCAATACCACAGTGGCTAATTTTGGTCTTCATTAGAGAACCTCCAACAAGTAAACAGATCATAAACTGTACACAGTTGATAAATTCATGACATGTCAAAACCAAAATTTGTTTACCGATGCTGAGACACAAATTACCTTTTGTCCTTAAAGGGAGGAGAATATTTGAAATTAAGGATAAATACTAGGAGAGTGTAAAAGTCTTTGGTGTCTCCAGGGGTAAAGATAGATGATAAAGACTGGGACTGTATAACATGGCAAAAACTGGAGTGGCCAATGACCGTTACTAAATATACAAATATAAAAATGTTTTTGCATGTGGGAAAGCAAATGAATGTCAACCATGTAGAGAGTTGACAAGGGGATGGTATTCAGGGAAAAACATAATCAAAGCAAACTGGAGTCTATGGTCAACAGTAACATTGTAATATACCTCCATTAAATGTAACAAAGGCAATATGCCAATGCTAAATGTATATGAGAGGGGGATATAGGGGAGGAATATGGGATTCTTGGTAGTGGTGTTATTTGCTGTCCTTACTAGTATATTGTATTGTATGATGTTATTTTTCTTTTTATCATTTTATTCTTCTTGCTAAAAAAAAAAAAAAAAACAATTTTTCTTGCAGTAATCAATATGTTCAAGTGCTGAATGTGGTGATAAATGTACAACTTTATGATGATACCATGAACAACTGATTGTACACTGTGGATAAATGTATGGTATGTGAATATAACTATAAAATTGTAGGAAAAAATATATATATATATAGGAGTAAAAGTGTTGGACAAAACATGGTGAGAGGGATGATGCCTCACCAATATGGACTAACTACAATGTGTAAACTCAGAATCGAATCTTAGAACATAGCCTGTGGACATAATAATTGTAATAGTCCCTAGATTGTAAGCTCTTACAGCAGTTAACTCTATCCCTGAATTGTAATGCCTATCTCTAAACTTTGAGATGCTGATCCCCTAGCGTATAAACTGATTGGTCTCTGGAACAATGCATATCTCTGAGATACCTGAAACTCAGAGCTAGAGCTCAGCAGATATGAATGTCAGTATTAGTGCATACAGCCACTGTCAAAAAAAAAAAAAAAAAAAAAGGTGAAAAAGAGCCCAGACTTCTATTAGTGATATGAATGAAGCAGGTCTGGTTCAGACCAGGGCAAGCCAGGCCAAAGGGTAAAGGTTGAAACTGATTGTGTTTTAAAACTTCATCTTCCATATGAGAACAAGGGAAGAGATATCTATTTGGTACAGGATCTAAATTTTCTAAACGGTACAACTCTACAATCGATTTGTTCAAACACCACAATTTCATGGAACTTTGAATAGGTAGTGAGATACGGTAGGTTAGTATAGGCTGGAGTGAAATAGTGACACATCCCAGAGTAATTTGGGCAGATAATAAAAAATATATTTACAGCCTTCACCTCCCCAGCCCCGAGGATCTAGGGGAAGGTGCGGATGTGTTGGACATCCTCACCTGGACTGGTGTTGATGTTGTCACAAACATTGGGACTGGTGGTTTGATGTGCTGAGCCCTCAGTCATGGGACTTGCCCTTATGAAGCTCGTTACTGCAAAGGAGAGTCTAAACTTGCATGTAATTGTGCCTAAGAGTCTCCCCCTGAGTACCTCTTTGTTGCTCAGATGTGGCCCTCTCTCTCTCTAACTGAGCCATCTTGACAGGTGAACTTGCTGCCCTCCCCTCTACGTGGGACCCGACTCCCAGGGTTGTAAATCTCCCTGGCAACGCAGGATATGACTCCTGGGGATGAATGTGGACCCAGCATCGTGGGACTGAGAGTATCTTCTTGACCAAAAGGGGGATGCAAAATGAGATGAAATAGTTTCAGTGGCTGAGAGATTTCAAATGGAGTTGAGAGGTCACTCTGGTGGACATTCTTATGCACTATATAGATAACACCTCTTAGGTTTTAATGTATTGGAATAGCTAGAAGTAAATACCTGAAACTACTAAACTCCAACCCAGCAGTCTGGACTCCTGAAGACAATTATATAATAATGTAGATTACAAGGGGTGACAGTGTGATTGTGAAGACCTTGTGGATCACACCCCCTTTATCTAGTGTATGGATGAGTAGAAAAATGGGGATAAAAACTAAAGGACAAATGGGGTGGGATGGGGGGATGATTTGGGTGTTCTTTTCTCACTTTTATTTTTTATTCTTGTTCTGGTTCTTTCTGATGTAAGGAAAATGTTCAGAGATAGATTGTAGTGATGAACGCATAACTATGTTATCATACTGTGGACAGTGGATTGTATACCATGGATGATTGTATGGTGTGTGAATGTATTTCAATAAAACTGAATTTAATTAAAAAAAAAAAAAAAGTCTTTGGTGTCTGATGTCATGAGAAGTCCTATAGGAGGTTTAGATCCCAAGGAGGTTGTTGGGCTATTGATTTCCCCCTTAAGAAAGTGATGTGTGTGTATGTGTTTGTTTGTTTACCCAGGGTGTAATATTTTTCCTGGCTGCTCTGTGCATCGTAGATATCTTGCTGTTCTGCTAACTATTACAGTGCATGGTTCTACTCTTTTTTGGAAACATAGATTTTCTCCATGATAGTAGAGCTGAAGGTCTCCTAATTACACAACTTCAGGGTGTACCAACGACTTGGTGCTGCAAGAGTTGTTATTTACATATACAAAGTAAAAGGTGCTTCCTGGAGTTGTGCAATCCTAAAACTACAGCAGCAAATTATTATCAAGAACACAATTGAGAAATGATGTTTATTCAAGATTGTGAAAGAATCTATAGTCTGTCCATTCTAAATTTTACCCTTGGGTTAAACTAGACTATTAAAGACATTGTTTGCCTCAAAGTATAATCACTGTTTTGAATTTTATTATATTATGAGTATGTATTGAGGAAATTTATAAGATTCTCTATAAAATTTGTGACAGAGTTACCTGATTATTCCTGCACAAGATCTATTTTTTCAAACACTGACAACCAAAATGCAAGATTCAATGCCTTTTTTTCATTCCCCAGAAAGACTTCCCTTTATCTCTCTCCCTCTCCCTATCTCTCTCTCTCTCTCTGCCTCTCTCTCTCTCTCACACACACACACACACACACACACACACATCACACAGTAAACGTTGCCTTGGGAGATGGAACAGTTTTATATACCACATCTACTAGGAAGTATGAAGTATAAATTCCTATGATGACACTTTCCTATAACTTCTTTCTCAGCTCTAGCACTAACTGAGAGCTTATTGTCTTTGCTCATTCCTCCAGACAAAGTGTCAATCTTTGCTTTTATCTGTGTTCCTTTTCTTCCTGGTTCTGCATTCTCTTAGGGAGGGGAGAGAGGCAGAGATGGGCAGTGAGCTTCTTATCGAATTCTTCTAAATACAAAGCATTGATATTCAGAAAGGAAAAGACCCACATATGAAGATTCACATATTGCAGATGTCAGGAAGCTGTTATATACATTAAATTAAGTGGGCTATTTTCACAAATCCACTTGTCATGTATTTATTGTGCAGGTGTTGCTGAAAACTATGTTTACCATACTGGGGACAGTCTTTTTAATGAAAGTCTTCTAGAAAACATTCTCTCAAGTTTCATTACTAGGACACCTCTTCTGAACCACTGGTTATTTTTAACAATAAGTTGTTGAAACTGTGTCTGTTTCTTCTTTTCATGGAATCCTAGAAAATTGAGAGGCAAAAATAATGGTCCAACTTCTGGAAAATGTTACTTCATTTCTCATTACAGCAGGATTTAAGCTAAAAATGTGTAAGTCATTTAAAGTCTTCCTGTTGCTTCTTTCCTTCCTTCCTTCCTTTTTTCCTTCCTTCCTTCCTTCCTTCCTTCCTTCCTTCCTTCCTTCTTTCCTTCCTTCTTCCCTTCCTTCTTTATGTTTTACACTGATATGTCTTGACACTTCTTACAAAAAGAAAACAAAGATGCTTAATAGTAAGAGCTATACATTAAGAAGCTTTCTATATACTTTAATAGGATGCCATTATTTAGTTCTTCAAAGACATTGTGAGGTATATTCTATATTTTTCCATTTTATCAATAAGTAAATTGGGCTCAGAGATGTTAAATAACTTGCTGAAAGTTACAGAGTTCCTATAAAATAGAGCTGAGTTTGCTAACCCAGACCATATGACATCAAAGTCAAAGCTTTTAGTCATTATACCATGTTGTCTTTCAGCACACTGATTAGTAAAGCATATGTATGTAAAAAGAAGTCCCAGATTATTTTTATATAAATTTGCAAAGTAGAGGAATAAGAAAATACTACAATAGGAGTACTGATCATGGAGATGATCCTTTTTGTCCTTATACGGGGGGAAACAAAAGCAAAGGACGGTCTTTCTCTTTTACCACATACATTTTATACTTTTGAATCAGTATGTGAGATGATGCTTAGTCTACATGTATTACATAAGATACAGGACATTTATAAAGCTTTTCCTCTTGGAATTGGGTCCTTTGTGACTGAAAACAGGACAAAGTTGTCTTGTAAAACATATGAAGATGCTTTTTCCAATCTTATAATTTCAAGTATATTCTAGAACTTTCTTCAGAATGTAGATGATAAGTTGTACTTCTCCATACCTCTCCCATCAGGAAAAAAAATGCCAATCCAATGGCCCACCCAAACTTTGTATACAATCTGTCAAAAAATGCAAAGAAACTGACAAAAAAATAATTACCAAGCCATATAACTCCTACACATTTCCAGGAAGTATCATATCTGTCCTGAATATTATGTTCAAAAGACAAAGTATAGCAGAAAAAAGAGCAGAATGCTTATGGTTGGAAAACAGAAACTACTGTATTATTTCCTGAACACATATTCAAGTGTCCCTACTGGTCCAGAATGAAATTCTCTCCAGTATGTAAAGGAATGTGCAAAATATGGACAAATATACTAAGTTCTTATTCCACACATTGTTAGCTACCCATCTGGTGTCCACTCCCCTTTCCTCCTAGTTACTAACAAAATCCTAACACTGTTTGAGTTACGAAAGTGTACTATTCAAGTTTCATAGAGTCATTTGCAAAAGGATTTGATATTTGACCCTGTTCTTTTTAATGAGAAGCAAGCAAAAGTCAACAGACTGGGACTTCTGAGAAACATAAGAACATAAGCAGTTAGAATGTGTCTTTTACCTAACTCCTGTATTTCTATTTAAAATGTGGAGGCAATGAAAGGTGTTAGACCAACCATGTTGCAAAAAGGAGAACTAAATTTTGGTAGAGAAAGTTCTTGAAGATTCCCTTGAGCAAACACATCCTAGCTGAATTGAATCCCTTCACAATTCTAATAATTGTTCTTTACATGCTGCCAAAGGCCCTCTTAACTAACACAATTCTTTACTAAACCGAACATATCCCATGTGAAATACTGCTTTCATTCCAAGAGTAAGTCTTAGCTTGCTTGTTGATGAGAATATTTACTTACATTTAAGAAACAATAGTAAGAAGAGCTGGTAGTGTTTGGTTGTTTATTTGTCTTTTACTGCTCTTAAGTGGGAAATATAACACTGAAAAGGCAAAGTTCAAATTTCAAATATATTTTATTGAAATAGAAAATTCTGGGCCACAGAGTTCTTCCCAGGATTTTTACTTGTCATCCCAGTTTGTTGGTAAGTCCCTTGTCTCCAATTTTTAAGAGTAAAATGCATAAAACAATTACTCTTAACTCACAGAATGACTGTGAGAGTCAAGTAAGGTAAAGCATTTTATAATATATAATATACTATGAAACTTTTCATGGTTAGTGTCAAGACAGTGTATGTCACCACAATACATTCCTTTCTAAATCTGTGCCTGAATGAAATAAATTCCAGCCACTGGGATTCCATTATATTCCATAGTTTCCTACATTATGTTTCTGTAGGAGAAATTATCAACATGAATGCTTTGGTTTGCTAAAGCTGCCGGAATGCAATATATCAGAAATGGGCTGGCTTTTACATTGGGGATTTATTAGCTTACAAATTTACAGTTCTTAGGCCATGAAAATGTCCCAACTCAAGGCATCGGCAGGACAATACCTAGACTCTGAAGACAGCTACTGGTATCTGGGACACCTTTGTCACATGGGAAGGCAAATGGCCAGTGTCTGCTTCTTCTTGTCTCCTGAGTTTTGTTGCTTTCAGCTTCTGGCTTCAAGGGCTTCTTCTCTGTTTTCTGTGGATTCATCTCTTAGCTTTTCCAGGGCTTTTTTCTAAACTCTGTTAATTTCACTTCTCAGCTTCTGAATGCATTCTGTTCTCTTACAAAAGGGTTTCTATAACAAGATTAAGAACCACCTTGAATGAGGTGATTCACATCTCAGTTGAAATAAACTAATCAAAAGGTCTTACCTGTAGTAGGTCTGCACCCAAAGCTTCAAACTACCACAATGAATGTAACAAGCATGATGTTTCCCTTTGCATTGTCTGAATGGGCATCACTGTAATGAAGAAAAAAGAGCATTTGTTCACATCAATCCCACATTGTACAGGCAAGTGGCTTAAACCAAAATGCACTAGAAATGATGCAGTATGTCTCCTTGTAATATCGTTCCTGGTTAGATGTACAGGGGTGATAACTTGATGTGTTTGCATATCTCAGAAGACACAGATCTGGTCACCTGATGTGGAAACTCATGCAAAAGATGTTTGGAGATACACACTACTAGTGACATGGATGAAAGTATAAAATAGAGTCTATGGGGGGAAAATGAAGAAGATTTTGCACCATGCCTCAAGATTTTCATACACACAAAGGTGCTTATATGGGACACAGCCAGCCTGGACACCTCTCAGAAAAGGCTCCTGTAGAGCAATCTCTGGCCCTGTAATTTTCTAAATATTTATAGGAAAGGTGGGCCTAAAATATTTAGACAATCATGTTTCAATGAAGTTTTCTGGTCTCCCTGGTCAAATAATTTTCTGGCTAGAAAGGGAATTTTTCTGAAGTACAACCTCTAATATCAGTCTTTTGTTCCCATCAAGATATGTCAGAACAGCCTAGCAAGTTTCTTGTTAAGCTTTTAAATGGAGTGAGTCTCTGGGGCCAATCAGATTTGCCTCTCCTCACATGCCATGCTGAAGTTCTTCAGGGACTTCTTTTTAAATCTCTAATTTACAATATTCCTAAAAACTGACAATTTTTTTCTTGAATATCTGAGGAGGAAATTGCACATAATTCACTAAGGATTTAGGAAAATATGGTACTTGCCTTCTAGCACAGTGGTTCTTAAACTTTAGTGTGTCAAAGCCCCATCTGTGAATCTCCTTAAACATTGCCAAGCTTTACCTGCAGACATTCTGAATACCAAAGTCCAAATCAAGGAAATTATCACAGGTGGTTCAATGAAAGGGATCGATGGACAATGCTTTGCAAAAAAAAAAAAAAAAATCTGAGTTTGCAGTCCATTTACATGGGCAAGCCATTTAAATATTATAAATAAAGGTTATTGCAACTGATTGATTAAAAACATGAATTCACACATTCATTACCATTGAAATTAGTCACCTTAGCAATCTATATACTTATCTATGTGATCACCTTTCCAATCATCATAGAAGTTATTCTTCTGTGATTTTGGTGTCTTCCATAAGTTGAAATATTTATACAGCTATTTGAGAGAAGAGTAAAGCCCTTTTTACAAGAGCAGAGTCATATTTGTATGAGATAAAAGAAGCAAACATAAGTATTTGAACAGATCTCACAGATTTTCCTAATGAACTTTTATAATTGAATAACAAGATATCTTATTGCCTTTTTCATTTTACAGAGCTATGCTCAAAATTATGTACTGACTAATTAGGTTTAGCACCAAGACATAGATGCCCACCAAACAAAAAGTGAAAATGTTAAGTTTACACCAGCAGAACTTTCTGGATTTTCGGACGATTAAGTTTAGCCTCTGCAATTGGACTTCCTAATTCAAATTTCTGCTATGCCACTTATTGGCCTTGGGACTGTGGGCAGGTTATTTAAGTCCCTTTTACCTCGTTTCTATCTCTGAAAATTCATGATGATATTAAATGAGTTAATCATGTATGGCACTCAGAACTGCAGCTGGCACAGAGTTTGTGCTCACTGAATTAATCGCCATCACTACTATTGCTGTTATTATTTTTAATATTATTTTTTGTTCGTATTTCCCTTAAAAGAATTCTAAGACTCCATAGGCTTTCTCGAAAGAATCAATGGGAAGAGGAATCTAGAAGTAAAACACAAAGTCACTTTCATATTCTAAACACTCACTTTATAAAAGCCCCCACTAGAGACACCTTGGAAAAGGATGGAAGGTTGCTGTTTCTTTTCTCCACAGTCACTAAAAAATCACATATTGAAATGCAACTGGCTTGTCTGTTAGTATTTGCTTAATTAATCAGTTTTTTGTGTGTTGTTTCTGTACTTCGTATACTGAGTGGCTGAAATCACTTCAGAATCACAGTTGGTAGACAGGTGAAAATGGAAAGAAGCTATTCAAAGCCCAAAGTCTGTGCCTCCATGAAAGAGGACAATTGACATATTGTCTCCCATCCTCAAGTAATTATCTCCCACGGTGTGTGAACTTCTGCCAGTGTTCCCTCTTATGAAAAGGATGAGCATATAATTAATCATTTACTTGAAATTTGTTACACATTCTTCCTTCCCTTGCAAAAAAAAATATAATCCAGTGGGTTCAGGGATAGAAAATAAAATATTGGCAGAGAGAGTGAAAAATTAAATTTGGAGTTGACTATATCAAGACACTAATAAAAATGAGTTAGATTCTTAATTCCAAGGATGTGTTTATTTAACATATTTGTTTAAGGATATGTTCTAAGTTCACCATTTACTTCTAGTCATATGCTATTCAGTTCATAGTTTATTAAACGCTTATTCAAATAGTTATTAATTTGCAAGTCCTCTTTGCCTCTCTCCAAGAAAAGTAATTTGAGTCACAAAGGGTTTATTACTGAATTTTTATTTATATTAAAAAACAGATTCCAACTCTAATGATTTAATTACAGTCTAATATCTGACAGAATCTCTCTTTTCCATTACCCTCTCTGTTAACACAATAAATTGTTCTGGATGGGGCTGAACAGTCTCAAAATGATAAAGGACAATGTATTCCCAATAACATGGACTATGGTGGATTTCTTCTGTGAAATACGTGTAAGAATTATTATTATTCAATTATTTATTGAAATATTATGTTTCAAGATCATTATCATTCGTACTTTACAGGATTGATGTGAAAACATGGATATGATGATCTATCTGACTTAGAATATTGGATTCAATATATGTTGATGATAAAACATCTTCTAGAAATTACTTTCAGAGCAATTTCCTGATAGACTATTTTTTTTTAACTGGCCTCTTTATTAGAAGCATAAGAAGAAAAAAATATTTTAAGTTTAGGGCTAGTAAGTAAATACATTTTATAAACATATTTATATATTAACAACTATACTTAAATATGTTGTTTTTATTAGCTACTTCATTATTAATATTAATGTTTCCACCATCTTTCTTCAATGTATGAAGTTATAGTAAAGATGAGACATGTGGTAGTACAAACTTCTTTTTGTTTATAATTCTCTTTAGTTCAGCACCGATGTTCTAAATAGATTGTGGATGTTCAGTAGTGATTTCTGGCCAAGAATAGTTGGCAGATCTAACATCCTTCCACATGTTCTTTATACTACAGGCCATTGACACTCCTCCCACCAGGAGTTGGGGTTTCTGTGCCCTGCATTTGAATCTGGATGGAACTTTGAAAACAGTGGTGCATGTAACTATGTGACTACTGAGGTTTAAGTTAGGTCGTTAGCATCTGCTGAGTCCTCTTGAGAGGCCATACAGTGAGGAGGCCCCAGCCACATGGAGGTTCTACACTGAGGTTTTCTGGGTGATAGCCACAGCTGAGGTCCCAGACTACAACCAGCCTCAGCCTGCAGACATAAGAGCAAGAAAGCCTTTAAGATGATACAGTTCCATCACTGCCTGTCTGCATCTGGATGGGTGATCTTGAGAAAGAACCACACAGATGTGCTTGGTCAATCCTAAGAACTCTGAGAGAGGTTAACAAAATAATTCTTGACTTTTTAAGCCCTAAATTTTAGGATGGTTTGTTACATGGCAGAAGATAATCCCAAAATAATATATACTGACTTTTATTCCTGAATCTAATTATTTCAACCTCCCATTTTCTAGTCTTATTTGCTTTGCTTAAATTTCTTCAACCTACTGCTTTTTTATTTAAAATCTAGGGAAAGAATGGTCTCCCATTTATAATGTCATTTATAGAGCAATCCCAGATAAAGCATTTTGAAATTTCACAATAAAATATAATATTTCAAAAGAAATGTGAAAATTTAAAACACTGGTAAAACCAAATATATGTCTTCCAATTTTCATAATCTGACAAGAAATCCTTCCCACTGTAACATCAGTGGAGAAAATTCCAGATACCAACTAATATCCTAGGAGTTATGCCAAAGAGATAACATAAACCAACAAAACTTATAGAAGTAAGGAGATGTTTATGACCCATTGCACTCCTTTCTTCCCCCTCAGAGAATATTTTTTAAGACTTTAGGTCACATTCAAATTGACCCAACATGTCAATATTATCAGTATTATGCCTATGAGTTTCATGCATGCTGATTTATATAGCTATAGTTTGTTCTTTTTCATTGCTATACACTATTCTATTATATGATATATTTATTGTTGTTGGACATTTGTGTTGTTTCAGGTTGGAGCCTTTGTGAATACTACTCATATTTATTTAATGTCTTTTGGTACAGATGCAGGAATATACCCATCAGTGGACTGATTAATGGGTCATAGAGTGAGCAGTTCCTGTCAAACGGATTTGAAAAGTGGCTGTACAAATTAATACTCTGGATTCCTGTGCATGGCACTTCCAGTGGTTCCACATCCTTGACCATAAACGATGCTATCAGTTCTTTTAATTGTGGCCATTCTTATATATAGTGATATCTCATTTGAGTTTTAACTTTTATTCCTCTGATAACTAGTGATAATGAGCACCGCTTCACATGTTATTTGGCAAATGGAAATCTTCTTTTGTGAAGTGAATGTTTAATTTTATTCATTTTCAATTGGGCTGTCTCTATTTTTACTCTTATTTTTTTTACTAAGTCTTTATATACACTGGATATGTGTCCTGTGTCTTATATATGAATGGCAAGTGTCTTTTCCCACAATGTGACTTGTCTTTTTACTTTTTTCATACCTTTTGATTATCAGATATTCTTAATTTAATTAAACTATTTCATCAATATTTTTTCTTGCAGTTATTGCTTTTGGTATCTCATTTAAGACATCTTTGTCTACCTCAAGTTTATGAATATATTATCTCATGTTAATTTCTAAAAAATTTTTGTAACATTCCTTTCATATTTTCAAAAAGCATTCTAGGTATGGTCTAAAAAATAGATGATAGGAATCAAGAAAGTGTGCAAAGAAGTCCTTTGGGAAAATTTTAGTAGTTCAGAAGAGATATAATCATCACAAAGACAGATATGGTAGCAAGGGAAATGAAGAATGTAGACTGAAAGGAAATAGATTTTGGAGGTAAGACATTTGCTACTCAAATGAAGGATAAGACTAGAAACAAGGATTGGTTGATGATAATACCTAGTGTTTGTTTTGTATTGCTTTGTTTTGTTCAAGAAGTTGTGAGTTAATGTGCAAAAAACAAGCAGTAGATATGGTAAGTCATGAGTTATTATTTAGGATATGTTATATAAAGCTAGATTTGGGGATAGAATTCTGGGAGTTGACAGTTTTTGTATGTATGAAAAGGGTAGAATTAAGTCTTAAGCCTCTCTAATATGCAGGAATCCAATTTCAGAGGAGAAGGCAGGGAGAGGAAGTGAGAAGTGTTCATTTGGTAAAAGGTAAAGCTGTTGTTACAGAAGCTTAAAGAAAAAGTATTTGGAAAAAAAAAAAAAGTGGTTGACACATGGAATGATCCTGAAGATGACTTTAGGAGAAGAGAGAGAAGTATCTGATGATTTGGTAAGAAGGTAGTGGCAGAACCTCAGAGGAGATGTTTTAGTTGAATGTAAGGATAGAAAGCAGATTAGAGAAAGGTGGAGACTGATTGGGAATGAAGAATATAAAAACAACAAATATAAGCTGTTGCGGTAGTTAGATTTATGTGTCAATGTGGCTAGGCTTTAGTAGCCAATTATTTATTCAAATACTAATCTAGGTGTTGCTGTAAAGGTATTTTGTGGATGGCATTATCAGTGTCAATCAGTTGGCTTTAAGTAAAGGAGATACTTGGATAATGTACGTAGACCTCATCCAATCAGTTGAAAGGCTTTAAGAGCAAAATTAAGGTTTCCCTGAGGAAGAAGAAATTCTGCTCAAGATGGCAGAAGCAGCTCTGGCTCTGGAGTTTCCAGCCTGCTGGGCTATGCTAGAGATTTCTCACAATAGTGTAAGCCGATTCCTTGAAACAAATATCTTTATATACATATGTAAATTTCTTTAAAAATTGGGTTCTTCCTTTTTTTTTCCTTTTTTTGACAAGCAGGTTAGAGGAATGGAGTGGTATCTAAAAGGGATGTGATTAAAAGACGACTTTTGACTTTGGCGGCAAAAATGAATGAATGAATGAATGGCATGTTTGGGCACTGAGAATGATCAAGCTGAGTGGGAGCAATTAGTGATGGCGAATAAGGCAGAGCTGAAGTAGAGTCCTTGAGAAAGAGAAAGATCTAGTGTCTAAAGCACAAGATAAAGTATTGGCTTTTGAGAAGAACAGGGGCTCTTTGCAACAGGAGGGACAGTGGAGAATTTAATTATTGATCCTGGTTTCTGTTCAGATTCATAGAGGGGAAGATGAAATATTTTCTTCTGATTTTTTTTGTTTGTTTTTCTTCAGTGAAGACTAATATATGATATTGCCTGAAAGTGTTTTAGTAAGAGAGAGTACTGGAATTTTGAGGAAGAATGGAGATGGTCACCATCTTGAAGACTGGGAAAATGAATTTACTAGGCAAACAGATTCTCAGGTAGTGTTGGGAGATTATTTTAGGTCTGTGCTTTAAAGTAAATTTAATTTAAAATATAACACACAACTTAGCCTGGTTTTTTCACATTTGCTGGCAATATTCAGTTGGTAGGGTATATGCACAGAGAATGTGAACAGATGGGGATGGTTAGTTTCACCTGGCTTTCAGATTTGCTACACCAAAATAAGAAAAAGAGGGCAGCTTGTGGAATGAAGGTGCTTGCAAATGACCAGCTGCGATAATGGCCGTGAGTGCAAAGTGATAGAGAAATAGAGAGTGCAAGACATGATGAAGTCAGAGTAATAGGGTCTTATCTCTAACTGTTATAAAATCTCATGTGTACTGTGGTTTATAATATCACAAGTAAACCTTGTACCTGAAATTTTATTTGATTCTCCATACATATATTTTATGTCTTTATACTTTATGTTTTCAAGTTTTTTTTTTTTATAATGAATACATTAAATTATTATTTAAGGCATTTGAAACCTTCCCAGTGCTTGCCTTACATCTCTTATTTGTACCCTTTTTGCTATAATAAAACTATAGTTTTAAGTATAGCACTTTCAGTGAGTTATTCTACTGAATTATCGAATCCAAGGGAGTGGCAGGGACCCCCAAATTTGTAGCCGATTGGAGAGAAGTGTAGGTGGCCTGGGCCACCCGAACTTGCAACTGGTGCTTGAAGGGCAATCTTCTAGAGGACAGCCCTTAAACCGTGGGATCTGTACTAACTTGGGGTACTTAAAAGTGAATGAGAGGGCGGGGCAAGATGGCAGACTGGTGAGCTGTATGTTTTAGTTACTCCTCCAGGAAAGTAGGTAAAAAGCCAGGAACTGCGTGGACTGGACACCACAGAGCAATCTGTCTTTGGGCATACTTCATACAACACTCATGAAAACGTGGAACTGCTGAGATCAGCGAAATCTGTAAGTTTTTGCGGCCAGGGGACCTGCGCCCCTCCCTGCCAGGCTCAGTCCCGGGGGAGGAGGGGCTGTCAGCTCCAGGAAGGAGAAGGGAGAATTGCAGTGGCTGCTCTTACCGGAAACTCATTCTACTGATTCAAACTCCAACCATAGATAGACTGAGGCCAGACACCAGAGACTCTGAGAGCAGCCAGCCCAGCAGAGAGGAGACAGGCATAGAAAAAAAACAACACGAAAAACTCCAAAATAAAAGCAGAGGATTTTTGGAGTTCTGGTGAACACAGAAAGGGGAAGGGCGGAGATCAGGCCTTGAGGCGCATATGCAAATCCCGAAGCAAGGCTGATCTCTCTGCCCTGGGCACCTTTCCTTAATGGCCCTGGTTGCTTTGTCTATTAGCATTTCAATAACCCATTAGATCTCTGAGGAGGGCCGGTTTTTTTTTTTTTTTTTTTTTTTTTAAATCCTTTTTGCTTTTTCTAAAACAATTACTCTAAGAAGCTCAATACAGAAAGCTTCAAAGAATTGAAATTTGAGCACGTCAAGTCAAGAGCAGAACTAAGAGAGCTCTGAGACAAAAGGCAATAATCCAGTGGCTGAGAAAATTCACTAAACAACACAACTTCCCAAGAAAAGGGGGGTGTCCTCTCACAGCCACCATCCTGGTGGACAGGAAACACTCCTGCCCATCGCCAGCCCCATAGCCCAGAGCTGCCCCAGACAACCCAGTGTGACGGAAGTGCTTCAAATAACAGACACACACCACAAAACTGGGCGTGGACATTAGCCTTCCCTGCAACCTCAGCTGAATGTCCCAGAGCTGGGAAGGGGGAGCAGTGTGAATTAACAGAGCCCCATTCAGCCATCATTTGAGCAGACTGAGAGCCTCCCAACACAGCCCAGCAGCCCAGAACTGCCTTGGGGGGACGGCACTCACCTGTGACATAGCACAGTCATCCCTCAACAGAGGACCCGGGGTGCACAGACTGGAAGAGGGGCCCACTTGCAAGTCTCAGGAGCCATACGCCAATACCAAAGACTTGTGGGTCAGTGGCAGAGACAAACTGTGGCAGGACTGAACTGAAGGATTAGACTATTGCAGTAGCTTTAAAACTCTAGGATCATCAGGGAGATTTGATGGTTAGGGCCACCCCCCCTCCCCGACTGCCCAGAAACACGCCCCACATACAGGGCAGGCAACACCAACTACACACGCAAGCTTGGGACACCAATTGGGCCTCACAAGACTCACTCCCCCTATCACCAAAAAGGCTAAGCAGGGGAGATCTGGCTTGTGGAGAACAGGTGGCTCGTGGACGCCACCTGCTGGTTAGTTAGAGAAAGTGTACTCCACGAAGCTGTAGATCTGATAAATTAGAGATAAGGACTTCAACTGGTCTACAAACCCTAAAAGAACCCTATCAAGGTCAGCAAATGCCACGAGGCCAAAAACAACAGAAAATTATAAAGCATATGAAAAAAACCAGACGATATGGATAACCCAAGCCCAAGCACCCAAATCAAAAGACCAGAAGAGACACACCTAGAGCAGCTACTCAAAGAACTAAAGATGAACAATGAGACCCTAGTACGGGATATGAAGGAAATCAAGAAGACCCTAGAAGAGCATAAAGAAGACATTGCAAGACTAAATAAAAAAATGGATGATCTTATGGAAATTAAAGAAACTGTTGACCAAATGAAAAAGATTCTGGACACTCATAGTACAAGACTAGAGGAAGTTGAACAATGAATCAGTGACCTGGAAGATGACAGAATGGAAAATGAAAACATAAAAGAAAGAATGGGGAAAAAAATTGAAAAACTCGAAATGGACCTCAGGGATATGATAGATAATATGAAACGTCCGAATATAAGACTCATTGGTGTCCCAGAAGGGGAAGAAAAGGGTAAAGGTCTAGGAAGAGTATTCAAAGAAATTGTTGGGGAAAACTTCCCAAATCTTCTAAACAACATAAATACACAAATCATAAATGCTCAGCGAACTCCAAATAGAATAAATCCAAAAAAACCCACTCCGAGACATATACTGATCACACTGTCAAACATAGAAGAGAAGGAGCAAGTTCTGAAAGCAGCAAGAGAAAAGCAATTCACCACATACAAAGGAAACAGCATAAGACTAAGTAGTGACTACTCAGCAGCCACCATGGAGGCGAGAAGGCAGTGGCACGATATATTTAAAATTCTGAGTGAGAGGAATTTCCAGCCAAGAATACTTTATCCAGCAAAGCTCTCCTTCAAATTTGAGGGAGAGCTTAAATTTTTCACAGACAAACAAATGCTGAGAGAATTTACTAACAAGAGACCTGCCCTACTGGAGATACTAAAGGGAGCCCTACAGACAGAGAAACAAAGACAGGACAGAGAGACTTGGAGAAAGGTTCAGTACTAAAGAGATTCGGTATGGGTACAATAAAGGATATTAATAGAGAGAGGGAAAAATATGGCAAACATAATCCAAAGGATAAGATGGCCGATTCAAGAAATGCCTTCACGGTTTTAACGTTGAATGTAAATGGATTAAACTCCCCAATTAAAAGATATAGATTCGCAGAATGGATCAAAAAAAATGAACCATCAATATGTTGCATACAAGAGACTCATCTTAGACACAGGGACACAAAGAAACTGAAAGTGAAAGGATGGAAAAAAATATTTCATGCAAGCTACAGCCAAAAGAAAGCAGGTGTAGCAATATTAATCTCAGATAAAATAGACTTCAAATGCAGGGATGTTTTGAGAGACAAAGAAGGCCACTACATACTAATAAAAGGGGCAATTCAGCAAGAAGAAATAACAATCGTAAATGTCTATGCACCCAATCAAGGTGCCACAAAATACATGAGAGAAACATTGGCAAAACTAAAGGAAGCAATTGATGTTTCCACAATAATTGTGGGAGACTTCAACACATCACTCTCTCCTATAGATAGATCAACCAGACAGAAGACCAATAAGGAAATTGAAAACCTAAACAATCTGATAAATGAATTAGATTTAACAGACATCTACAGGACATTACATCCCAAATCACCAGGATACACATACTTTTCTAGTGCTCACGGAACTTTCTCCAGAATAGATCATATGCTGGGACATAAAACAAGCCTCAATAAATTTAAGAAGATTGAAATTATTCAAAGCACATTCTCTGACCACAATGGAATACAATTAGAAGTCAATAACCATCAGAGACTTAGAAAATTCACAAATACCTGGAGGTTAAACAACACACTCCTAAACAATCAGTGGGTTAAAGAAGAAATAGCAAGAGAAATTGCTAAATATATAGAGACGAATGAAAATGAGAACACAACATACCAAAACCTATGGGATGCAGCAAAAGCAGTGCTAAGGGGGAAATTTATAGCACTAAACGCATATATTAAAAAGGAAGAAAGAGCCAAAATCAAAGAACTAATGGATCAACTGAAGAAGCTAGAAAATGAACAGCAAACCAATCCTAAACCAAGTACAAGAAAAGAAATAACAAGGATTAAAGCAGAAATAAATGACATAGAGAACAAAAAAACAATAGAAAGGATAAATATCACCAAAAGTTGGTTCTTTGAGAAGATCAACAAGATTGACAAGCCCCTAGCTAGACTGACAAAATCAAAAAGAGAGAAGACCCATATAAACAAAATAATGAATGAAAAAGGTGACATAACTGCAGATCCTGAAGAAATTAAAAAAATTATAAGAGGATATTATGAACAACTGTATGGCAACAAACTGGATAATGTAGAAGAAATGGACAATTTCCTGGAAACATATGAACAACCTAGACTGACCAGAGAAGAAATAGAAGACCTCAACCAACCCATCACAAGCAAAGAGATCCAATCAGTCATCAAAAATCTTCCCACAAATAAATGCCCAGGGCCAGATGGCTTCACAGGGGAATTCTACCAAACTTTCCAGAAAGAACTGACACCAATCTTACTCAAACTCTTTCAAAACATTGAAAAAAATGGAACACTACCTAACTCATTTTATGAAGCTAACATCAATCTAATACCAAAACCAGGCAAAGATGCTACAAAAAAGGAAAACTACCGGCCAATCTCCCTAATGAATATAGATGCAAAAATCCTCAACAAAATACTTGCAAATCGAATCCAAAGACACATTAAAAAAATCATACACCATGACCAAGTGGGGTTCATTCCAGGCATGCAAGGATGGTTCAACATAAGAAAAACAATCAATGTATTACAACACATTAAAAACTCGAAAGGGAAAAATCAATTGATCATCTCAATAGATGCTGAAAAAGCATTTGACAAAATCCAACATCCCTTTTTGATAAAAACACTTCAAAAGGTAGGAATTGAAGGAAACTTCCTCAACATGATAAAGAGCATATATGAAAAACCCACAGCCAGCATCGTACTCAATGGTGAGAGACTGAAAGCCTTCCCTCTAAGATCAGGAACAAGACAAGGATGCCCGCTGTCACCACTGTTATTCAACATTGTGCTGGAAGTGCTAGCCAGGGCAATCCGGCAAGACAAAGAAATAAAAGGCATCCAAATTGGAAAAGAAGAAGTAAAACTGTCATTGTTTGCAGACAATATGATCTTATATCTAGAAAACCCTGAGAAATCAACGATACACCTACTAGAGCTAATAAACAAATTTAGCAAAGTAGCGGGATACAAGATTAATGCACATAAGTCAGTAATGTTTCTATATGCTAGAAATGAACAAACTGAAGAGACACTCAAGAAAAAGATACCATTTTCAATAGCAACTAAAAAAATCAAGTACCTAGGAATAAACTTAACCAAAGATGTAAAAGACCTATACAAAGAAAACTACATAACTCTACTAAAAGAAATAGAAGGGGACCTTAAAAGATGGAAAAATATTCCATGTTCATAGATAGGAAGGC
Organism: Choloepus didactylus; assembly: GCF_015220235.1. Lineage (NCBI taxonomy): Eukaryota > Metazoa > Chordata > Mammalia > Pilosa > Megalonychidae > Choloepus > Choloepus didactylus. The sequence goes on from NC_051309.1 coordinate 34,985,680, forward strand.
TAAATGTCATTAAGATGTCAATTCTACCCAAACTCATCTACAGATTCAATGCAATCCCAATCAAAATTCCAACAACCTACTTTGCAGACTTGGAAAAGCTAGTTATCAAATTTATTTGGAAAGGGAAGATGCCTCGAATTGCTAAAGACACTTTAAAAAAGAAAAACGAAGTGGGAGGACTTACACTCCCTGACTTTGAAGCTTATTATAAAGCCACAGTTGCCAAAACAGCATGGTACTGGCACAAAGATAGACATATAGATCAATGGAATCGAATTGAGAATTCAGAGATAGACCCTCAGATCTATGGCCGACTGATCTTTGATAAGGCCCCCAAAGTCACCGAACTGAGCCATAATGGTCTTTTCAACAAATGGGGCTGGGAGAGTTGGATATCCATATCCAAAAGAATGAAAGAGGACCCCTACCTCACCCCCTACACAAAAATTAACTCAAAATGGACCAAAGATCTCAATATAAAAGAAAGTACCATTAAACTCCTAGAAGATAATGTAGGAAAACATCTTCAAGACCTTGTATTAGGAGGCCACTTCCTAGACTTTACACCCAAAGCACAAGCAACAAAAAAGAAAATAGATAAATGGGAACTCCTCAAGCTTAGAAGTTTCTGCACCTCAAAGGAATTTCTCAAAAAGGTAAAGAGGCAGCCAACTCAATGGGAAAAAATTTTTGGAAACCATGTATCTGACAAAAGACTGATATCTTGCATATACAAAGAAATCCTACAACTCAATGACAATAGTACAGACAGCCCAATTATAAAATGGGCAAAAGATATGAAAAGACAGTTCTCTGAAGAGGAAATACAAATGGCCAAGAAACACATGAAAAAATGTTCAGCTTCACTAGCTATTAGAGAGATGCAAATTAAGACCACAATGAGATACCATCTAACACCGGTTAGAATGGCTGCCATTAAACAAACAGGAAACTACAAATGCTGGAGGGGATGTGGAGAAATTGGAACTCTTATTCATTGTTGGTGGGACTGTATAATGGTTCAGCCACTCTGGAAGTCAGTCTGGCAGTTCCTTAGAAAACTAGAGATAGAGCTACCATTCGATCCAGCGATTGCACTTCTCGGGATATACCCGGAAGATCGGAAAGCAGTGACACGAACAGATATCTGCACGCCAATGTTCATAGCAGCATTATTCACAATTGCCAAGAGATGGAAACAACCCAAATGTCCATTAACAGATGAGTGGATAAATAAAATGTGGTATATACACACGATGGAATACTACGCGGCAGTAAGAAGGAACGATCTGGTGAAACATATGACAACATGGATGAACCTTGAAGACATAATGCTGAGCGAAATAAGCCAGGCACAAAAAGAGAAATATTATATGCTACCACTAATGTGAACTTTGAAAAATGTAAAACAAATGGTTTATAATGTAGAATGTAGGGGAACTAGCAGTAGAGAGCAATTAAGGAAGGGGGAACAATAATCCAAGAAGAACAGATAAGCTATTTAACGTTCTGGGGATGCCCAGAAATGACTATGGTCTGTTAATTTCTGATGGATGTAGTAGGAACAAGTTCACTGAAATGTTGCTATAGTATGTAACTTTCTTGGGGTAAAGTAGGAACATGTTGGAAGTTAAGCAGTTATCTTAGGTTAGTTGTCTTTTTCTTACTCCCTTGCTATGGTCTCTTTGAAATGTTCTTTTATTGTATGTTTGTTTTCTTTTTAACTTTTTTTTTCATACAGTTGATTTGAAAAAAGAAGGGAAAGTTAAAAAAAAAAAAAAACAAAAAACGATGTAGTGCCCCCTTGAGGAGCCTGTGGAGAATGCAGGGGTATTCGCCTACCCCACCTCCATGGTTGCTAACATGACCACAGACATAGGGGACTGGTGGTTTGATGGGTTGAGCCCTCTACCATAAGTTTTACCCTTGGGAAGACGGTTGCTGCAAAGGAGAGGCTAGGCCTCCCTGTATTTGTGCCTAAGAGTCTCCTCCTGAATGCCTCTTTGTTGCTCAGATGTGGCCCTCTCTCTCTGGCTAAGCCAACTTGAAAGGTGAAATCACTGCCCTCCCCCCTACGTGGGATCAGACACCCAGGGAAGTGAATCTCCCTGGCAACGTGGAATATGACTCCCGGGGAGGAATGTAGACCCGGCATCGTGGGATGGAGAACATCTTCTTGACCAAAAGGGGGATGTGAAAGGAAATGAAATAAGCTTCAGTGGCAGAGAGATTCCAAAACGAGCCGAGAGATCACTCTGGTGGGCACTCTTACGCACACTTTAGACAACCTTTTTTAGGTTCTAAAGAATTGGGGTAGCTGGTGGTGGATACCTGAAACTATTAAACTACAACCCAGAACCCATGAATCTCGAAGACAGTTGTATAAAAATGTAGCTTATGAGGGGTGACAGTGGGATTGGGAATGCCATAAGGACCAAACTCCACTTTGTCTAGTTTATGGATCGATGTGTAGAAAAGTAGGGGAAGCAAACAAACAGACAAAGGTACCTAGTGTTCTTTTTTACTTCAATTGCTCTTTTTTCACTCTAATTATTATTCTTGTTATTTTTGTGTGTGTGCTAATGAAGGTGTCAGGGATTGATTTAGGTGATGAATGTACAACTATGTAATGGTACTGTAAACAATCGAAAGTACAATTTGTTTTGTATGACTGCGTGGTATGTGAATATATCTCAATAAAATGATGATTAAAAAAAAAAAAAAAAAAAAAAAGTGAATGAGTCAGAAATGAATTGGATTGAAAGATTCAGCAGTCCTTGCAGTTGCTGACTGAAGTTTCTGATACCAAGACAGCGGTGTCAGAAGCTGTGCAGTTGAGTCGATAGGTTTTTGAGTCTTCTCAGGCCCTCTGGAGCCCAGTGCTTCCCACTGACCTGGCACAGGGCAGGCACCCACAAATGAATGTGACAGATCCACACCTATAGTCAGTCGACTGCATTTACTGCTGATTGCATCTACAACCAACCAAGGAGCTTACTCTCAGCAATGGTGGAAGTCTCCCCACCCAACCTGTTGGAGGTCTTAAAAGCCGGTATTGAGAATTTCTGCCTCTACTTTAGCCAGATAGCTTCCCCTGTGGAATTCTATTTCTCCTTCCTCAGTTTTCCAGCTTGAGGCCTGCCCTACAGAATTCAGGCTTGTTGGCCCCATGGGTGCATGACAAATTTCTATAATAAATCTCAATATTTATATAAAAAAAAAAAAAAAAATTATTATTTAAGAAAAATAAACTTTAAAAAATTATTCAAGAATACTAATCAATAAAATATAGAACATTCACCCAAGGAAATATGCAGCAATTAAAAAAAGATAATATTTACTATTTTATTAAATGTATACTTAAAACTTACTATTATGTAAAATTTCCACATATAGTGTTAAGTAAAATAAGTTTTAATAGAATAACTAACAAAATTACAAAATATTTATTTAAGCAGTCTATATGTATTAATTCACAAAAGCCACATGAGGTGGATAAAATTACAATTTCCATTGAATTGCTTAGGAAAGTGAGACTCCGAGAGCCCATACCATTTGGTCAGTGTCACATAGCTAGTAAGTGATAGGGATGAAATTTAATGGAAGCTGTAGTAGGGTGGAATATATACCTTTTGCTGGTTTGAATCTGCTATGTACACTGTAAAAGAATGTTTTAATCCAGTCGTGTGAGGGCAGACCTATTCAGGGTGGGATCTTCTGATTAGGTTGTTTCTTAGATGTGACCCTGCCCATCTAAGAAGGATCTTAATTAATTTACTGGCATTCTCTATGAGAGGACAAAAGGCAGAGACATTTTGAAAGGAGCTCAGAGATGCTTAGACAGAAATGTCCCAGGAGTAATAAGCAGAGAGCTGGTACAGATCCAGACACCTGGAGATGCAGACAGAAAGAAGTTTGGATATGCAACGCTAAGAGATGAAATGAAGAGTTTGTCCTGGAGAAGCTAAGAGAGGACCCCCAGATGCTCAGAGAGAAGGCTGCTGGAGAAACAAGCAAGGACACATGGATGCTGAGAGAGAGAAGCTAAGACAGAAGCCCAGAGACATTTTGAAGAAAGCCATTTTGAAATGAGATCCTGGCGGAGAAGGACAAGCAGACATCACCATGTACCTTCCCATGTGAAGAGGAACCCTGGATGCCACTGGACTTTCTTCAGTGGGGGTCTACTCTTGTTGATGCCTTAGTTAGCACACTTTTATGGCCTTAGAATTATAAATTTGTAACTAATAAACCCCCTTTATAAAAGCCAATCCATTTCTGGTATTTTGCATTCTGGCAGCTTCAGCAAACTGGAACATACCCCAAATAAACATACTCTTAATCTTAATCTGTGTCTCTGTGCATGTGAATCCATTGTAAATAAGACCTTTTGAAAATGTTATTTTTAGTTAAGATATGACAAACTGAACTAGGATTGGCCTTAAACGAGATCGCTGTAGGTCTTATAAGTGGGAAAGGAGAGGGTATTATCATGGGTGGGAGGCAGAAATACAAACCAAGGAATCCCAAAGATTGCTGGCCCCTAACACCACAATGCTGCAGACACTGGAATGAAGGCAAGCATCATCAAAATCTTTATTCTGGGTTTGTCCAGCCTCAAAACTGAGAGCCAATAAATTCCCATTGTTGAAACCAAAACCAGTTTGTAGTATTTGTCATAGCAGCTCAGGAAAACGAAAACAAAGCTGCTCTGGTTTGAGAGCCCATTGCTTCCATAGAATAGGTAAGTGGTGAGGGATGCCTGGAAGGATTCACTATTAAAAGTAGTAACAACAATGATTCTTCCTCTCTTTTTGATGAGGTAATTAACATTTTGTTGTTATTTAATAGAATTTCCTAATTTTTTACAATACAAAGGTATTATGTGATTGTAGATAAAAAAAGAAAAAAAGAATCTTAAAGGAGACAGGTATTTTCTGTAACCTGAATTTGTGCTTTTTCAAAAGCAAATAGAAGGCATGCACACTCAGATGCTCTATTGGGTTCAGAATTGTTCAGGTGTTCAAACTGAATGAACAGCCACTACCTTACACTGAAAACTACAGGAGTGCTCTTTCTGACTAGGCGCATATGTAGAATTTTCTATTTTGAATATTTTTTTAAATCACATAGCAACAAAACAAAAATCTAACATGTAATTAATTGACTAAATATATGCTAACCCAATACTTTGAATTGAAGGATTAATCCCAGGATCTTTAGACACTATAAGAATTTGTCATAGGCTACATTATCAGTAAAATTTACTTCTTTCTTGTCCCATACTAAATTTTTTAATTCAATTTTATTGAGTTATATTCACATACCACACAATCATCCAAAGTGTACAATCAATTGTTCACAGTACCATCGTCTAGTTGTGCATTCATCACCCCAATTTATTTTTTGAGCATTTTCCTTGTACCAGAAAAAATGAAAACAAGAAAAAAAAAGTAAAGAACACCCAAATCACCCCTTCCCACCCTATTTTTCATTTAGCTTTTTGTCCCCATTTTTCTACTCATCCATCCATACACTGGATACAGGGAGTGTGGTCCATAAAGCTTTTGCAATCACATTGACACCTCTTGGAAGCTACATTGCTATACAATCGTCTTCAAGAGTCTAGGCTACTGGGTTGTAGTTTGATAGTTTCAGGTATTTACTTCTAGCTATTCCAATGTATTAAAACCTAAAAAGTCTTATCTATATAGTGCATAAGAATGCCCTCCAGAGTGAACTCTCAACTCCATTTGAAGTATCTCAGCTACTGAAACTTTATTTTGTTTCATTTTGCTTCCCCCTTTTGGTCAAGAAGATGTTCTCAATCCCGTGATTTCAGGCTCAGATTCATCTTCCGGAGTCATATCTTGTGTTGCCGGGGAGATTTGCACCCCTGGGAGTCAGATCCCACGTAGCGGGGAGGACAGTGAGTTCACCCACTGAGTTGGCTTAACAAGAGAAAGAGAGGGCCACATCTGAGCAACAAAGAGGTACTCAGGGGGAGATTCTTAGGCACAATTATAAGCAGGTTTACCCTCTCCTTTGCAGTGAGGAGCTTCATAAGGGCAAGTCCCATGCTTAACTTGTTCTTTTCCTTTAATTTAATATATACCTACAATTAGAGGTCAACTGTAATTCACCTGGAGCCCACTGATTATAGGTTCAATAAATACTCATTAGGTGATTTTTAAGCATAATTATATAAAATAAAAGTATATACTTGAAATATTATGTGTTGACTTAACCAACAGGTATTTCTTTTCTCACAGTATTGGATGCTAGAGATCTAAGATCAAGTTATCTGCAGTGCTTTCTTTCTCCAAGAGTCTTATGGATTAAGGCCCATCCTGATTCAATTTGGCCTTATCTAAAAAGAATCTTCAAATATCCTATTCACAAATGAATCTGCATCTTATCTAATAATAGCACCTTAAAAGGTCCTGTTTACAAATGGGTTCACTCCCATAGGAACACAAATTAAGACTTGAAACTGTTTTTTATAGGATGTGTGATTGCATTCACAACAGAAATAAACCCCAGCTCCCCTGGGTAATCAAGATTTTATACTCTACCTAGTTATAGTCCTCATTTATTAATAGCCTGGTGACCTTGTGCTTATATTCCTCTTCTTGGCCTCAGTGTTCTCATCTGAAAAATGAACAGAATGGAACAGACAGTCTACATGTTTAAAATTCATCTAGAATCTTTTCAGTCAATAAAAACTTTTTACATACACAATTGTTATGTATCGAACTGTGTCCCCCAAAAAGATATGTTTAGGTCCTATAGTCTCCATTATCTCAGAAGTATTTGAAAACAGAGTTATTACAGAAGGAATTAGGCAAATTAAAATGAAGTCATACTAGAATAGTATGGGCCCCAAAATCAATATGGCTTGTGTCCTTAAAAGAAGAGGAAATTTGGACACAGATAGAGAGGAAATTGCCAAGTGTCCACTGAGGCTGAGGATTCCATGGATTGCCAGAAAGCCCCCACCAGAAGTCAGGGGAGAGGCTTGCAACAAATTCTACCCTACAGACTTCAAAGGAATCATGGACTTAATGACACCATTATTTGGACCTATGGTTTCCAGGATTCTGATCCAATAAATTTCTATTGGTTTAAGCCACTGTTCTAGTTTGCTAATGCTGCCTTTTCATAAAACACCAGAAATGGATCGGCTTTTATAAAAGGTGGTTTATGTGGTTAAAAAGTTACAGTCTTAAGGCCATAAAGTGTCCAAGGTAACACATCAACAATCGGGTACCTTCGCTGGAGGATGGCCAATGGCATCTGGAAAACCTCTGTTAGCTGGGAAGGCACATGGCTTGTGTCTGCCCCAAGTTCTGGTTTCAAAATCGCTTTCTCCCATGATGTTCCTCTCTAGGCCACAGCTCCTCTTCAAAATGTCACTCTCAGTTGCTCTTGGGGCATTTGTCCTCTGTTAGCTTCTCTGAGGAAGAGTCTGCTTTCAATGGCAGTCTTTAAACTGTCTCTCATCTGCAGCTACTCTGTCAGCTTCCATGCTTTCTTCAAAGTGTCCCTCTTGGCTGTAGCAAGACTCACTCCTGTCTGAGCTTATATAGTGCTCTGGTAAACTAATCTAGGCCCAGCTGAATGGGTGGGGCCACACCTCCATGGGAACTATCCAATCAAAGTTATCACCTACAGTTGGGTGGGGCACATTTCCATAGGAACAACCTAATCCAAAGGTTCCAACTTAATCCCCACTAATATGTCTGCCCCACAGGATTGCATCAAAGAAAATGACTTTTTGGGGGACATAATACATTAAAACCAGCACAGCCACCCAGTCTATGATACATTGTTATGGCAGTCTTGAGAAAATGAGATTATACTCTATGAATGGCATAGTTATAAATGTTGTCATAAGACTGCAATAATGAATACTACACAAAATATCACTGAAGGAGCATGTACTGTATGACAGCAAGTAAGCTATCTACAGAATTGGTTCAATAGGGTAGTAAGAGTGGAGAGTGGGATAAATAGTACAACTAGAATGACATCTAAGTTACTACTCTTTTACTAACTATTCTGGACCCTGGATCACATTCTCTGTCAACAGCTATCAAAATCAAGGGTGACTTCAGCAACCTTATCTTAAAGTTCCATGACGTCTACTGCTTCAGCAGTCTTGACTCAAAGACCACATTCCAGTCCTTGTCAGCACCTGAATCCTAACACTGAAAACTTAAATTATAAAATGGAATAGACTGGTTAACAATAATCCTTCATCACTGCTAAGAGTGTTTGGAACAAGGAGAGGCTTCAGTAGTATAATACCATTTTCAGATTAAATTAAAAGCTGAACTAAGATCCAAATAGTTTTTATAGGAGAGGGTAGATCAGGCAGAAGTTAGGGATAGTGTGGATGGAAAATCAACCAAGCATATGAACTATCTGGTGAGGATGAGTATTCAAACATGAGCTTGGTTACCTAGATAACAGCAGTCCTTTCAAAAAAAACAATCTGATGAAAGCTCATGTTTGGGAAGTAAAATTACGCTATCAAGTATAAAAATAAAAGGAGAATCCTCTTACAACAAAATATTCTGATCACTGAAGAAGATATTAATAATAAAACAATTTTTGAGGAACTCATATCATATCATATATTTTAATGACAGTATTGATTTAATAGTAACTTGGCTATTTCAAATGGTAATAGAAATTTTATGACTTAAAATAGATTCCAGTAACTGTTAATAGAAAAATGCCTACCATTCTTCCTCTCCTAATACGCTTCCTCAATTTTTCAAAAATTAATTATTATAGATACTAATTTGCTTGAAGTTATCATTGTTGATGTTATTTGTTTATAACTGGGAACCGAGTGTGAGTTGAAAGGAAACCTCTTGGTTTTGAAGGACAGCTTTGTTTAATCCAATTGGACTGAGTTGAGGCATCTGTGGATAGAAAGTGAAGAAGAAACTGAAAGAAATATTTTTCATGATTGTAGTTAGGTTTTAGTCATAAGGAGAGCTGCTTCTATGTACACATGAAAAAATATGTCTCAGGGAGAAAACATTTTATAGCTATGCTGAACTCAGCAACTGCAGGGCACCCAGAGAAGTGGGAGTTGTGAACACATCAGTAATCCATACCCTTGGTATGGCTGATGCATTCTAATGAACAAGTCAGTAGGCAGGTTTTGCCAAATGAATTTGTGGGGTGTTGTCAATAACATGTGGGTGAAGGAGTAGAAAAGGAAGAAGGGAAAATGTTCATCAAGGAAACTATAAATGTCAATGTGTATGAGACACCACTATGGGAACTCCTGGATAAAGCAGACATATAACTTATAGAGGATTGATTTCTAGCAATAATATAGATGGGGGCTTGTGTCATAATATCTTGATTTTAAACACAGGAATGGAGACAAAAACCTGATAAAGTTATGAAAATGTGGGTTATACAAAGTGACAATCGATTTTTAAGAAGTGGTTTTCATTATCTTGCAGTTTCCTAAATTAAAATCAACATATGATGGAATGCTATGCTCATAAAGAGTAAATCAAGGCCAAAACAAACAAACAAAAGAATACTGTTTGGACTATGGATAGTCCTTCAATCACCCAAGGTTAGATTCCCTCAATCATTTTGTTTACATACCTAGTTTACCCTCTTACATATATAATTTACCCTGTTACATACATATTAGCATGTGTATGTAATTTTATAGTTCTAACTGTAGAGTATAGGACCCATTCATGGGTAATTTCTGAAATAAATACTCAGTTCTTGAGAGCATAAGTTGTACAGCCTTGACTTTGAATTCTTAGCTGTTACCTCTTAATCCAGGTGAGAAAATAAAATACATTAATTTAATATTTTCAGTTTAGTTTACTACCTTATAACTCATACCTTCAATAACATTTCTGCAATCATGACAGCTTCAAAAGCCTGTGATAGAAATAAATATAAGCTTGATTTACATTTTAATTTTTGATCAGCAGTCCTTTCAATATTTAAAAAAATTCCTACACTTATGTCTCTTTAGGGGAAAAGAGCATTTTCTAATCATACCATTACAAATGTGCAAACAGATATAACAAGATAAGAAACATGCAGTCATATGTCAGAGGTGGAATTAAATGAAAGCAGCAACCACAGAATATAAAATGTTATATAAATGTTTAAATTCTAAAGAATTTGGATAGTTGCAAAATGAAAGAAATTGATGACCTCACCATTTATTGTACTCTAACAAAAGAAAACAAAAGAAACACATTGTAAAGTTGTATAAATATAAATAAATAAGATAAAGCTAGATGTACTCCTAGATTTTTATTACCTTGAAACTGAGTTATTATAGAACAGCATAGTGTAAAGCAGGCTAATTCTTCTCAGAAAGCTTGAGGAATTTGGGCTGTGTTCTTACAGATTTGGAATCAAATGGGTATGACAAACGAAGGCACAAAAGCCAACATATGAAAGGTATAGATTTCTATTATTATACAAGTTATGATCTTTGTAGTATGAATGAATGTAGTAGATGCTGGTTACTGGTATATATACATATAACAATAGCATATAAGTGTTTGGAACTTGACAAGGTTTGATAATGTTAGTAATATATATTTTCCAGGGCTCTTTGCTATGACAAGGGAAAAAGGAACTGAATTTATTGTTCGTATGTTTTGAAAACATGCATTGTGCATGGCTTATGCATTATTTCAAGTAGTTTTCACAAAAATTGTGGAAAATAATTATTATGCCCCATTTTGAAAGAGAAGGAAGTAGATAGTCAAAAAGTAGGGTATTATTGAAATCACAGAACTTGAAGGAGATGCAACTAGATTAAAATCTGTATTTGCCATGCTCTTTCCATCCACTCTGCAAATAACCCTCTGAAATGTAATTCTCCATCATCAGTTGGGGAGAGACAGATAGCAAAGGGAGATTGATGAAACATACTGAAACTTCCTAAAAGTATGTGTCACACGTACTCTGCAGTGTCCAGAAAAAATTAGCATGTGTCCCCCACAGTCTGAATCACCATCAAGAAAATAATTTGGCACTGGGGGAAATCATTTTATAAAACCTGCATGCACAGTGTAACTACTAATGTAATAGTCTCATGGGGGAGGGGGAGATGGAGAGAGAAAATGCTCAGAACGAGGACTGTTTACAGCATATGCCAAATGCCAACTGATGAGCCACTTCAAAAAAAGTAGCGTTATTTCCTTTTCATTTTACTTCTCCTACAATAGTGCTTTGAATATTGGATTTTCTTATGATAAGGGTTCCAAGTTAATGATCAAAGTGCACTTCATGAACAAAAATTATTTTAACTCAGCTTTCAGAGTTACTCTTCCTAAAATGTTCCATGGGGAGTCGAATTTTCCTGACTCAAGATATTTCCATTCCAGGTCTAAAACCACTTTAAAGGGTAATAGCTGTGTAAACATTGTTATGTTTTGGTTGATTGAATCTGCATGAATTATTTTTCATTAAATGGCAAAATCTAATTCTAGGGGAAAATCATGTTAATTGTTTTCATAAAGACATGCCCCAGGGCAGCATTTAGTTTTTCACTGACCATGAGTTTCAGAAAGCTTTTCAATTCTGCCAAATCATTGCTTGCCTGTGTTATTCATTGAAAAGGGAAAAAAAAAAATGAAAATGACCTTTAATGAACATTTATTAAATATATTTTCCTTCTAGCTAAAAAAGTCTTCCCAGTTTGAGTATTTATTTGTGTTCTGTATATGCAAAAGACATGACAAGCAAGTAGGCTCACATTGGTGGAACATTTGCCAATAACTGGTTGGCAGTTTCAAGTTTCCATCTTGCTCTAGAAAAAAGCTGGCCATCCTAAACTCTCGCTAAATTTCCCTAATGCTTGAGAGAAAGACTCTAGCCTGGAAAAACACAGTGCTCTTTTGAAATTAGATGTTCTAATCGTCACACATACTTCCAACTCTACATATATAATCAGTGTTAAAAATTGTGTCACAAGAGGGAGGAAATGAACTATTGCCCACTGAAACTAAGCAAGATTCTTACTCATGGCTAAAGATCTAGGGCAACAGTAGGAAACAAGCTGATTATTTAGCTTCTGTAATCTTAAGGAAAGTCTTTTGTGCACATATCCATACTCACATGCTCACAGTAGAGAACTGGATTAATTACTGTTTTTGCAGCATTTTAATTCAATGGTTTTTTTTTCCCTTGACCAAAACACAGATTTTTGTAGTCTTACATCACTTTTATAGACTGTTTTCATTTCTACTTTGGTCTGAAATTTTCCTGTAAAGAATTGTCCTTCCTTACTTTAGCTTACAAGTTTACTCTGAAATGAACTGATTTCCTTGAACCTTCCTGCACATAATATCACTGAAGCTTTGATGACTAGGGCAGAATGTACTTGCATACTTTATTTTGCATACTTTATTTTGTGATTCTCAATTGAGAAAAAGTTGTCAGTTGCTGACCTGAGTGCTTATATTAATAAAGACTCAACTTGGGGATTCAAGTGACCTTGCTTCTCTTGTAAATGTATTTCAAAAATTAAAGTAGAAAATCTCTTAGCATTTCGGTAATGGTGCAAGTGGGTAGTTATTTCTACATTCTGGAGTCAACCACATAGACTAACATATAAATTAAACACTTACAAAATAAATGACACATTCAGATACCATGTTAATAGTGTTGCCATATTGCATGAATACATTTGATCACAAGGTAGTTTTAACTAAATGTCAAAATATAAAATTTTTACATCGTTCTGCACACAAAAGTACTTTTCTAATTGATATCCTTTTTTTCAGGAATAGTAGCATTCTCCCTTCATGAAAACTTTCTTCTTCCAGAATGAAAATTAGAATTTTTATGGGATTTTACAGGGAACAAGTATATATGTACTATATTCTTTCATTGTTCTATGGTCAGTTAATTTTTCCTGTTTCTTCTTCTGGAATTCAAATGCTTTAAATAATGCAACCCCACAGAGCTATTCCAAACATTGAGCAATAAAAATAAAATGTACCCTAGATTGAAAGGAATTCACTGTTCAGGCCTGCATCTTATATTAAACGGTGTCCGTGAGTCTTTCAAACAATTCTCTGAACCTTGGTTTCCTCAGATGTAAAATTAGCTGTATTTCAAGGTTCAATAACAACTTATTGTTAGCCTGTTATATTGATTTGCTAGTTATTATCATGTTTTTGCAAATAGAGGAGCATAAATTGTTATTCTGAGAAACAATCTTAGAACTAGAAATAATGGAATCTACCAATTATGAAAATATCAAATAATGGGCATTGAGTGCTAAACAATTTATATCGATTATTATTCACACAGAAGAAACTTTATAAGATTGGTAATATCATTTTATTAAAAGCATGTCAGAAAAGATAAGACTCTTACTCAATTAGTAAATGGAAACATTAAATCCAAAAATCAGCTCTACCCTGTCAACTAAAAACTGCACGTTTTCCTTATATCGTAATACTAAAAGATGCCTTCAAACAATTGAAATAATTTATCTTAGTGGAAAGAAATTACAAATGAGTATCGGGAAAACTGGCTGAATTTAAACCTGGCTCAGGTACAGAACTGAACAATTTAAGCACAAAGAAAATTCAGAAGGACAAATTGGAGATTCATGAGATTGGTTATCTAAAGGGCATGGATGGGAATGAGGAAAAAGGCAAAGAGAGAATGGAATATGAGTCTGTGGGGTGGGGGGGCGCTTCTCCAAAATTGTCTATTTTGTACAATCCTGACTTTTAATATTCTGATACCTAAAAGAGAAAAATTAAAGTAATAAAGTTTTAGCAAAAACCCTAAAATTGAATAAAAAAGGAAACAAGTTAGCCCACCTGTTTTTTAAATGAACAATACACACTGAAATGTAGGTGGGAAGAAATAATGAGCCCAAGTAACTTTTGAACATATTATTTCAACTATAGGCCCTCAGCTAAAAACTAAAAATATTGAATTCTAGTTAGTAGGGTTCTTTTCCACAGAGACATATGTTAGCAATTCTGAAACTACATTTTTTTGCAATTATTAAGACAGGAACTAAGTAGATATATTGTGGATAATACAAATCAGGTTTTTTGCTACCAGAAAACAGAGTTATAATATGGAAAGTGGGGAGGATTGCATAAACCATGTGATGTTGAATTGGAATTGGGATTATCCTTGTGAACTCCTAGGTTCTAGTATAAATGGAAAGTTAAATATACAAGGAGAAACAGATATGTGTGTGTTCACATACGTGGGTGTGCAGTATATAATATACTAATTCTATCAGTTAAGAAGTTCAAAAAGTAATGAAAAATCTGAAGCAATGAACACATCTAGTATTCAGACTTAGGTCTCTAAATAACATTCTTAACAAAAAGGAAGTAGGCCTTTTGAAGTAATGCCTGAAATCAGAGATGAGGCTTAAAAAGAGCAAAAGAACAAGTTATATAGCAATATCCTATTGTGTCAGAAAATAAGCAAGTGCTAAAAAAATAGTAAGGATGTGTCTGAAGGAACAGAAGTTAGCTTGAAAGAGCTTAGACTGGTAAAATCTGGAAAATGTGAGCCTCGATATAAATAATGATAGTAAAGAATTGCAGCCTATCCAAAATTCTTCCAAGAATTCACAATGATATAAATGAATGGATGAATGGATGAATGGATAGATAGAAAGATAGAAAGATGATAGATAGATATATAGATAAGAAGGATACTATTTCATATGGTTAAAACCAACTAATAAATGTAGATGAAGGGATAGAGTTGGAAACTAAATTCTAGTTTGTCAATTATGATAATAATAATTGATCCAGGCATGAGTCATCATGAGCAGTAAAACTAATGGGTGAAATTTTGAAGAGCAACAAGATGTTTGCATAATTTCAAAGTATCTCTCCAAAGGATATTTATTAATTAGAAAGGACAAAATACTGTGGAGAAATCTGGCAGACACTGACTTAACCAACTATTATAGTTAACATCCTCATAGTGGAAAACACAATAAATTCTGCCTACTGATAAGGTGCACGAAGGAGGAAACAACATCACTTCTGTGGTATTTCTGCCCCCAAAATCACACACATGCAAAATTTCAAAATGTTGGAGAGGATGCAGAGAAATCAAAACCATCATGTATTGCTGGTGGGAATGTAGAATGGTGCACCCTCTGTGGAAAGCAGTATGGCAGTTCCTCGGAAAGTTAAATATAGAATTACCATATGACCTAGCAATTCCAGTCCTAGGTATATATCCAAAGGAATTGAAAACTGGGACTCAAACAGATATTTCTGAACCAATGTTCTTAGCAGTATTATTCATTATAACCAAAAGGGGAAAATAGCCCCTTTGTTCAACAAATAAATGGACAAACAAAATGTGTTACATACACACAATGAAATATTATTCAGCTGTAAAAGAATGAATTTCTGGTATATGCCAAAACATGGATGAACCTTGAAAATACTACACATGAGTACATGACTCCACTTTCATGAATTATCTAGGAGAAACAAACTTATAGTAAAAGAAAATAGATTGAAGGTTACTGTAACTATTGGAAAGAGGGAAAGGAGAGTTATTGCTTGGTTGGTACAGAGTGCTTGTAAATTTTAGGAATTTCGAAAAATAAATGAAGTTAATAAAGGATACATCACTTGGATGTGTGGTATTCCTGCAACAAAAGTGCATAACCTGACTCTAAACATGGGAAAATATCTGATAAACCCAAATTGAGGGAATTCTGTAAAATAACTAGTCTGAATTCCTCAAAAATATCAATGTTAGAAATACAAAAAGGACTCAAACTGTTTCAGATTAAAGGTAACTAAAGCTATATGACAAATAATTGTGATACAGAATCCTGGATATGGATTTAATTTTATGCAAAGGATATTCATAGAAATGGCAAAATCTGAATATGGACTTTGGTTTAAGTAATAATATTGCTCTTGTACTAAATTTCTTGATTTTGATAATTAAACTTTGGTTACATAATAGAATCTCTGTTGTTTTTTTAGGAAATAGACACTGAATTGTGAAAGGATAGAGGAGCATCATGTCTACAACTTGCAGTCCAATTCTTCAGAAAAATAATTGTACACACCTACACAGACACATAAATAGATACACACAAAGAGAACATGCAAAGGTCAAAGTTGTAGAAATAAGTTAACATTGGGGAAAACTGGGTGAAGAGCATATGGGTACTTTTTGTATTACTCTTAAACTTCTCTTTATGTCTGAAATTATGCTAATAGATATTTTAATTAGCAAAAATGGACTCCACATTTCTCATCTTGACAATTCTAGATGATCTCAAAGAATCTTTAGAGATCTAACATTCTCTGGTTCAACAAGCCCTTCATCACATCAACTCGCCTCTTAGCACTTTCCATTAAGCACAATTCTAAAAACTAACTTCCAAAATTAGACTTAAGCCAGACCAGCTTTAATCTAGCAGTCTGTTTGGATTTAGAAAAATCACTTTTTATAATAAGGTACAAACAGGGACAAAATATATTTGCTTTGCTTTAAAGTTAATGAAATTAAGTGTAACTTTTTTTTTTTTTTTTTTAATTTTCCCAATTCTTAGAGTATTGGAATATGGGTGATACGCTATGCATTTTTTTTTTTAAAGAAACTTAACCACAGGAGGGCTGTTTTTATTCTAAACGTATTTGTAGGGTCTTTGGACCTGCTTGTGCTGATTTGCATGTGTTTTCTTACATCATGTTTAGGTGTTTTCAAACTTGCTTGGTGAATTTGGGATTTTAAATTGCTTAGAATGGCCTAGAAGACTGAAACCATCATCCTCCCAATGTTTCAGCTCAAGCTGGGTTGACCTTATGTGAAACAATTGTTGACATTAATTGGTAATTTTGAAAGAAAAAAAATCTAGATAGTTTCTACACCTTGAGGGGGAAATTTGATGAATATAAACATCAACTGATACACTTGTAATATCTTATAATATGTTATTATGTAACTACTATAGCATTAAAATAACAAACAGCAAATGAACACAGGTAACACCCATATCTTCTTGGGATCATATACATTTCATTCTATTGTTTACATTAAAGTGTAGACATTTAAATTTTAAAATTATCTCTTTGGGGAAGCAGGATAAAATGCATTATATTGTACTTTAGAAAAAAAAATCTGTATATTTCTGATAGAGCCTTTATTCTTTATGTATATCATTAAATATTCCTTACATATAATTCATATGTATACCTACACAAAATATATCTTAACCTATTTTTTGTTTGTTTGTTTTGCATAGGGGCAATTGATGATATGAAACTATCATGGGATTTTTGTTTTCTCATGACGAATGAAACTAACAAAAATATAAAAATTTAGGACATAGATTGAGAGAGCAAACAAGCTTAGAGAAAATAATTTACTCTTAGACAAAGTAAATGAACATTACTCTCCATAAACCTTCCTCTTCAACTTCCATTTTGATTAGTTCCAGAGCCTAAAATGAAATTGTTTTTCATAGCTTATTTGTCCTAAATCTAACTCCTATACCCCCTCCCCACCCACAATTGAATTCAATTAAAATATTTAAAAATATTTAATGTATCTTGATCATCAGAATAATACATTTGGTTGGGGTTATGTATAAACAGTAGTATCCAAGTCAAAGAAAACATATATCATTTCATTGTTATGATTTATGAAGTAGAAAACTAGGCTCTATTGTAAAACATTTTTGCTTTTGTTCAGTTAAATCCAGATTTCCTTTCACCAGTAAAAAATTTTATTGTTTTAGAATGAAAAGACAGGGAAAAGAATCAGGCAAAATATTCTGCCTGTTAAATAATCAAAAGGAAAGGAAAAGGCCAGCTTCAGTCTGTGTGCTGGTGTTTTCATGTAACTAAGAATACATTTAACCGAAGAATTTTACAAAAGTTTTTTCCCAGTTTCTGCAATTACCATTTTAAAGATTGTCAATCACTTCTTTTCAAGATAACTGAATTTCTTCCTAAAACTCAGAGAAGAGTGCAAAATGTAGCATAATTTCTGTTAAATGTCTCATTCAAAAATAGCTATTTCAAAGAAACTTTTAAGGAAGCATAAAATAAAATGAGGGGACTTATTTAAGGCTTTGGTACATATAAATGATGAATGATGGATAAAGGGTCTCATCAGACTGCAAAAATTTTACATGCTTATTAGATGCATGAATATGGGAGAGGCACCAGCAATTTATAATTAACTTCCTTGGATTTAAAATATACTCAGTAAGAGGTAGCTGAAAATGTATCTGTTAATGTGCTATCAAATCCTAACAAAATAAATTTGTCTTGATTTTTAGCCCTCTTCCATTTTATAAATGTGCATTTCTTACAATAAAGGTGATTTAATAAATTGATTTGAGTTCTGCCATGTTTGGTATGTTGTTAGATACTGTCAACATGAACAAATAGACTGTCTGAGCCTTTGTAGGTAGAGCTTAGAGCTAAGATTATACAGGAAGGAGGAGAGTGTGGCAGTATAACTAAAGAGGTATGTTAAATGTGAACGTTATTTTTGTGAGCTAATGTCTTTATTTTTGAAAACTTTTCACACAAATAAATTTGCAAATTGAAAAAAAAAATTGTCAGATGACACATCTCAATTTCCAATTGAGAAAATATGATCATCATGGAAACATGCTAGAATCAGGCTTCCTGCACTGGTTTGTGAATTATAGGCGTTGCTATGAGTATTATGTACACTGTATGTTAATTGCCAGATGGTCAAGAGCTTTGGAACACACTGTCTATATGCACTATAGAAATAAAACTATTTCAACTTTGTCTAATACACATCTTTCTTTGTGATATAAGTTGAAAGTGTTTAGTGGAAACAAGAGTCTTTTTCCCTTTAAAATGCCATGGAATGACCATGAGTAACTTAAGAGCAGTAAACGCAGGAAAAAAAAAAAATTGCTATCATTAAATGAAGGCCACAGGTAACTGAAGAACAAAATAGGAACCCTAGACTATCAAAAGTCAGAAGACAGTCTTAAAAGGAAGCTAACCATTGTTTCTACTCTGTGCCTATACAGAGAACTCCAATTAAATAATGAGGGGACTTATTTAAGGCTTTGGCACATATAAGTGATGAATGATGGATAAAGGGTCTTATCCATATTGATGCATAACGGACTCTAAATACCAAATAAAAAAGCAGGAATGATTATAAGATCTAGTCTATGTTAAATGGGGGATATAGAAATAAGGTATACCCAAAGCCTATAATAATATATGGGCCATTATAGAAACTCAATAAATGATAACAAATATCAACTATTTTATGTGGTGTTGGTTACACAACAGAAATTCATGTGTTACACATCACAATAAGGAAATAACTGAAACAGTGGAAGTGTGACCCATAACATTCTTTGAAATTTGCTCCCTACTTCTTAAATCGTATTTTGAAAGTTATTACTTTTCTGTATATTTATTTAGCAATAAAAAATGTAAACAAAAATATATACATAACAACACAATCTGTTTTACATTTTTTGCATGCTTGAATGATTTGGCAATGAAGTTAGTACTCAGAGTGGATATTATATTTCAAAGGGCAAATGAGAAAAATAGTGGTAATACAAATTATAATCTGTATATGTAAATTGCATTTGCAAGGAAACATCCACAGTATATGTGCTTTCTTACATAGTAGCTAATTAATTAACCAATTATTGTGCTATTCATTCTTAAGCAATATTTTTGTAAGAATATATATTATATGATTTAAAGTACTGATTAATATTATAGCATCTGTTTAGAGATTTGTTCCTCTACAGTACATATACTAGCCTGTATTGGTTTCCTATTGCTGCTGTAAAAATTTATCACATACTTTGTGGCTTAAAGCAACACAAATTTCTTATTTTACAGTTCTGGTGATCAGAATTCTGAAATGAAGCAGGTGTCTGCAGGGCCCATTCCTTCTGAAGGCTCCACGGGAGAAACCATTTCCTTGCCTTTTCCATTTTCCAGATGCTGCCTGCATTCCTTGGCTCATTGCCCCTTCCTCACTCTTCAGAGCTCCTCAATCCAAAATCTGCTTCTGTCATCACATCTTTTACTCTGAATTTGTCCTTCTAATAAAGATCCTCTTGATTACAGAGGACCCAGGAGATAATCTAGGATGATCTCCCAATCTCCAAATCCTTCACTGAATCACATCTGCAAAGTCTTCCTTTTCTGAGCAAGATAATATATTCTTATTTCTGGGGATTACATCTTTGGGGAGGGGGAAGCATTGTCCTGTCTACCACATAGTCTTTAAAAATGTATTCTAATTATATATATATATATATATATATATATATATATATATATATATAAACACAATGATGTAGGAGTTACTCCCCCTATATTACAGATTGACAAATGTAAAAATTTAATCAGTTACAGAGTTCAGCTCTGTTCCGTCTACCCCCATGTCTTCCCACTTGAAAATTCTGCATATTTCTGTCCTTATCCTCAGAAAATAATACACTCAAAGTTGCCAGACATCCACCATCCCATTGGTTTTCAAGGGCAATATATTAGGATGATGAAAACTAATGGCCAGCTCTATCCTCTGAATGGTCATTTCTCCCACTGATCTGACAACAGTGCAACAGAACTTAGCAGATGCTCCTGGTGACACATGTGGGCAGCCCAACTGTCAACAGCAGGGACTTTCAGATGCTAACATTTGCTTCCTTCAATAGTAAGGAAGCTCCTGATGGTATCTTTTAAAGGCCTCCTGTGTCTCTTATCCTTTCCCTAGACATTTGTGGTGAAATTGTTTCAGAGTGTATCTAGAGTGTTACTCAAATAACAATTCCTGCTGAGCCCTATGGTGGTGGCTGCAGGGTGGCATTAAGCATCAAGATTAAGCACCACATGATAGCACATCTCAAATTAGTCCTCAGCTCCATTTGACTATGGCATAAAGTGTAACATAAACTTCACAGGACTTCAGAGGCTTAGGATAAGTCTTCAAATTATATTCTTACGATTTTCCTTGTCACAATAATACACAGGGCTAATTATGCAAAACAAGACCCAGGTTACCTAAGCTATTCCATCATGACCTGAAATCAGTGCTCCAATTAAACTCAAAGAGTATTGTGAATTGTTTGTGTGTGTGAGACATTACAAACACATACATATATACATGTACTTTCATGTACATATGTACATATTTCACAAACATATTTGCACAAATGGCAAATATAGCTTGATACAATTAACCTCACTTGAGGTAAAATGAGATGAATCATCCCCGTATTTTATCTCAGCTTAAATAGTGCCCTCCCTCCCCAGGAAAATTTCCCTAAGCCCTTTTCTCAAGGCTATAGAAGTGCCCTATACATACCTCTGTCACTGCACTTGCTTAAAATTGCCTGCTTTAGTCAAGTCTGCCTGACTTAAATTACACTATAAGCAACTTGAGGGAATAGGCCATACATTATTCATCTGCCTAATTCCTGAAACATGATGGGAGTTCAAAAATAACTGGCTGAATTAAACAGGCATTCAGTTAAATGGCAGTTACCCAAGGTAAAGGTAGAATGTGAAGTGCATTGGAGCTCTGGAGAAGGCACCCAGACTTCTACAGTGACGTCTCCCTTTACTGCAAACTGGCCCATGACTCAAGTGTCTAGATTTCTGCCTTCCATTCATTTGTACCCTCCTCTAGCCCCCATTTTCCATTCTCCTTCTGCATTAACTTAATAATATCTATGACAGTCTAGGGCTGTTCATTTTAGGAGACAAAAATTGAAGAGGATGCTTGGAAAAAATTGGTAGAATATTAGAAGCCATCCAGAAAACATATTAAACAGTCAAATAACATGAAAAGATTTTTTTTTAAAAAAGGAAAAATAAAGTACAAGAAAAACAAAATGAATACAAACAGCTACAGAAGCAAGCAAGCAAACCAACCAACCTAATTCTGCATCCTTCCTGTTTGGAGAAATTGCACCATAAGTACTGTGCAGGCCAAATTAGGTCTCATGCAGATCCCATTATGTAAGTTCACTGATTACTTGATTCAACCCACTTGAGGCACCAGAAACTTGGCTATAGTGTTAGTTTGGTTGATTAGTCAGGTAGCTTTCTTGAATAATACCTCAAGGGATTTCTGGGTTTTGGCAATAATAGAGCTAATTCCAGCTTAATTGCCACATAAAGTTTTCCTTAAAGCACAGAAGTCACTGACCTTATGCTACTTCCTATGACACACTTTTAGACACCCCTCCTTAGTGTGATAACACACTCTGCGTCTGCCGTTTAACAGTTTAAGCCCTGTGACCATTGACATTTTACCTTTTCTGCAAAGAGAAAAAAATGTCAGAAGTCTATACCTCAGGCCTCTGAACCCCTATTTTGTTCTCTCTTTAACAACTTCCAGTAGATGTTCTTTGTCCTTCACAGAATGGAGGGCCTTCTCATAGTGCAATTCAAATGCTATTTCTTCTTCCCCAAAGCTTTCAAATTCCTGTAGTCTCTCCTCCCTCCAAACTATCAAAGAATTCCGTGTGTGTCCTTCCCTAAGTTTAATGGTTACCTTTCCCTCTCTGCAAGTTCCTTGAAGATAAAAACTAGTTTTACACACCTTTGAGTTTGCTTCAATGTGACTAATATCCAGTTTGCAGGCTCTTACCTTCTGAGGTAAGTTCAGTAGAAACACACTTGATTTTTCAGCAGTAATTTCAACTTTTCACAGAATTTGGGAGGAAGAGTCAAAAATATTTTCCATTCTACTAGAGAAAAGCACTATAAAATTCCCAGACCTGGTCTTACCCCCATTATTTTCCAGCCACTAAGAAAAGCCGGAGCGGACTGGATACCTCTGAATACAATTTGTTTTCCAAATCAGGGTTTCTCTGGAGGCTCTTTCTGAACAGATATGGCCGAATAGTCAAATTGTTTTGTTGAAGAGAAAGAGCATTCCTGCCTGCAGGAAGGTAATTCCTTTATAACACACAATACAATTATATTACTAATGATTCATTGTTTCAGATATACTGGCTTTTTAATCCTCAAGCAACCAATTTGGAAAGAAGGGAATTGAAACAAACCAAAGAGGGCTGTATTTCACAGAAATGTTAGGTCAAATTTCCAGCATTGAAGACTTTAAAGTACCCTTCCCCCCATATGCAAATATAACATAAATCCCCTACATATAACATAAGCCTTATTTCATCTTTCACTTCACTCAGCTCTTCTCTGCTTTAAGATTGTCCCACCAAACTTAGCTGATTTTTTCCACATTCTTCATTTCTTCTTTCATTAGCAGTTAGGATTGGAAATAATTTCTATAAAACATATTGTGTGTCATATAATGTGCTATGGTGACTTTACGTACCTTGCATTTCCTGGAACAAGTGAGGAAAGTACCACATTTATGTGTAAATAGGGAGTAAATAGAATACTGGGGTTTCAATATGAACTTAGATTGACTACTATTGGGACTGAGAGCTGACTCTCATTCAGGATCTGCGTGATTTCGGGAAAATGTTTTGAGCATATTGTGCACCTTATTTTCCTCATTAAAAATCATCCATTATTAGATTTAAACAAGATACTGGCTGGTGGTACAAGATCTGGTATGCAATACAAAGCTTTTTGAACTCAATCCCACATCCCATAACATGACACATATGATGTTCATTCTACTTCAGCAGCAGGACTATTTTTAGTTGTGATCCTAGTCAAGAAAGTGGTGGCAGAAATTTTTAGGAGTCTCCATTCCAAATTTCATATCCCTAACTTTGTTAATAAAGTTGTATCTCTCCCACTGCTAAGATATCTTTTTCATCTAGTTTGCCTTACTTGGGAGGGAAGGCAAAAACAGGGTGGGAGACAAAAATATCCAAAAGTAGGGGAGTTTTGCAGTAAGTGAAAAGAGTGCATTTAAGGCTTCTGCTCCATGAAGAAGGCATTTGAGACTTATATACAGCGCACTGTACTACATAAAGGCTCGCTTAAGAAATATTTAAACAGGACAAATTTATGTAGGCAGGATGTTAATAAATAAAGCCAGATGTGAAGACAGAGTGTAGGTAAGCCATTCAATACCAATTAATAGCTACTAATTCTATTACCTACGAAGACACTAAACTTCTTCCTGAATCATGAAGCTTTTGGATGTTCAAATATATACGACACATTTATATGAAATGTTGTTTCTACGAGATTCTCAATTTCTTTCCACAAATAACCTCTAAAAGTGATTACATTTTATTGCAATATTTATGAAGTAATTGAGCTCAATCTTTTTGTGCCACATCATCTGACACGCTCATGGCATGTTATATGGTCTTAAGTATCTTATATTTGATCCATTTTGTATGCACAGCTTATTACATTTATAGATTGACATTTGTGTATCTGATTAATTACAAACCATCAGTGAACATTGCAATAGAATACCTTAGTTTAATTCAATTTCACTTTCAATTGATTTTATCTTTAAATAATAATTTAGGTAAATGTGAGTGCACAAGAGTGTAATTTCTATAAGCAAGAACAGATTTGATCTATTTTTAAAACCATAGAAATAAGATATATATGACAACTTTCCAACTATGAAAAATGTAATACAAATTGTCATGCATTGATTCTCTGTTTTTCCTAGACCTCAAAGCCACTGCACCAAGAAACAGATTATGATGGTTTTAAATAAATTTTCATAGAAACATTTGGTTGCCTATCCAACCAATAAAACACAACCAAACATCTGTCTGATATCATTTATGACAGAGGTTGAAGGCAGCCAACAAAACTGGTCTGGAGCTGGTCTTCACATATAGTTGGCTTATTCCACACATGCAAAAAAGGCGGCCAGCATTTAAAAATTAGACAATTTCACATAAAAGTCAAAATTAGAGAAAGTGCGCCACCAGACCAGCAATCCTGCATGATAACTGGTAGAGGTTAAGTGGCAGAGTCTGGACCCCCTTTGAATGTATTGGGCCAAATCTCTGCAGGCCATGCTCCCCTTGAATCCTGTAGGAGATAGTCCTTCCTTGCCTCTTCTAACTTCCAGTGTTTGCTTCCAACCTTGCAGCTGCAGCACTTCAATCACTGCACCTGTTATCACATGGTTGTTTTCCCTTGTGTCACTGTGTCCAAATTTCCTCTTCTTCTTAAGACATCAGTCAAATTGGATTAAGGGCCCACACTACTCCAGCATGATCGCTTTTTTTAATGGTTTTTAAAAGTGTTTATGCTGGTAATGTATTTACAACCAAACATTTCCAATATTAACTACTTTCAAATATACAATTCAATGGTGTTAATTACATTCACAATGTCATGTTATCATGATCACCATCCATTACCAAAACATTTCCATCATCCCAAATAGAATCCCAATACTAACTACACATAGACTTCCATTTTATACCTTCACCCAGGCTCTCGGTAACTTGTATTCTAATTTTTGTCTCTATGAATTTGTGCATTTGTATATTCTATTTGTATCATATAAATGTAATCATACATTATTTGTCTTCTGTGTCTGGCTAATTTCACTCAACATATCTTCCAAGATTCATTCACATTCTGTTAATCTATTCATCTCTTGACAGACAATTGGGTTGTTTCGATCATTTGGCAATCGTGAATAATGCCACTGTATTAGTTAGGGTTCTCTAGGGAAACAGAATCAACAAGAGATATCAATAAATATAAGATTTATAAAAGTGTCTCATGCAACTGTCAGTATGCATGAGTCCAAATTCCATAGGGCAGGCAGCAAACTGGCAACTCCAATGAAGATGTTCAATGAACTCTTCAGGCAGCAAACTGGTAACTTTGATGAACGTGTTTGATGAACTCCTCAGGAAATGAACTGGCAACTTCGAGGAACTCCTCAGGAAATGCTTCACTGGTCAGCTGAAGAAGAAGTGAAGGTTCTCTATCTGTCTCACTTAAAAGTCTTCAACTTATTGGATTAAATCCAGCTGACTGCATTCTCTCATTGTGAAAGACATGCCCTTCATTGACATCATCAGTCACAGCTGCAGCTAGTTGACTGATTATTTAGCAAACTAGCCTTCTGGTTTATCAAGCAGCCACAAACATCCTTGCAGCAATGGTTAGGCCAGTGCTTGCTTGACAAGATACCTGGGTACCATCACCTGGCAAGTTGACACATGAACCCAACCATCACAGTCCACCCCTTGTCAACTTGGCAGTTATACACATCACATAAAACCATACTTTATCTCTAAGTAGAGAATAATAACAGACATATATTTCACATAACAATATTCCGCTGTCCAGCCTACAACCAGAAATGCATTAAATCTCTCCAGAATAGGGTGCAAGTCCTTGAGTGATATTAATGCTTAAAATTGATTTCCTTTAACTTAAGCACAGCAAAATGAACAATATAGCTTATGTCATATGATAAAGGTATAAGACGGTGAAGAAACCAAAGATATTTGCTTTACAGACAAGTACAAACATAATCATAACAAAACAAGGAGGAACTATTCATGCCATCATAGTCCTTGTTTCTGTAACTGGTCATGTGTCCATATTTCATATTTATCACTACCTTCTTCCACTACCCATTCCATGTTCTCTTTACCTCAAGCAAGCACTTCAGCTGGCTTTGGTTCTTTGCCTGGTGGGGTGACCAAACTTTCATGCCTGAAGTTTCTTGGCCATAGGTAGTCCTGCATGGATTGGGTTCTTGCAGTTTTCCTTTGACTTTAATCACAGGGTATGATAGTATTAAGAGACACCCTAGGAGAAATCTTGTATTCCAGGAAAACTCTTCTTTACCTCCATTGTGTAGATGCAGTGCTATTTCCCCTTGACAGTCAGGATCAATCACCCCAGCCAGAACAGTAATCCCCTTCCTTGCCTGTTGATTCAGAGGCATAAGAAGCCCAAAGTGGTCAGGTGGCAGTCTAAACTTCTAGTTCAACAGGATTATTGTTGCATTTCCTGGTGGAAGCACTACTCCTTTTGGAAGGAAGACTTGTAGATCAGCAGAGCTTAAGCTTGCAGGGACGGGAAGCAAAAATTTACCTAGTGGATGACTAGGCATGATAGTGAGTGGTGCCACTCCTGTTTCCACCCCTTGATTCCTGGACCCATGAATCCTGGCTATGGGAGAAAGAGCACCATAAAGTGGATGCTAATTCAGAGTATACACAGCCTCCTGGAGAACACTGCCCCAGCCCTGCAAGGCATTACCACCTAGTTGGTGCTGTAATTGAGTCTTCAACAGGCCATTCCACTCTTCTATCAACCCAGCTGCCTCTGGATGATGGGGAACATAGTAAGACAGAAAATTCCATGAGCATATTCCCATTGCCTCACTTCATTTGCTGTGAAGTAGTTCCTTGGTCAGAAGCAATGCTGTGTAGAATACCATGATGGTGGATAGGGCATTCTCTAAGTCCATGGATGGTAGTTTTAGTGGAAGTATTGCATGCAGGGAAGGCAAACCCGTATCTGAAGTATGTGTCTATTCCAGGTAGAACAAATTGTTTCCCCATCCATGATGGAAGTGGTACAATGTGATCAACCTGCCACCTCAGAAAATGGTGCCATATTGTGGACTGAGTATGGGGTTCTGCTGATGGCAGATTGGGCGCTCAGCAGTGGCTGTGGCCAGGTCAGCCTTGGTGAATGGAAGTCTGTGTTGCTGATCCCATGCATAATCTCCATCCCTACCATTTTCTACATGAGCTCATTGGGCAATGACAGGAGTGAGGAGAGGCTGGGGAAAGAGTCTGATTTGTGTCCACCAAATGGGTCATTTTATCCACTTGGTTATTAAAATTTTCTTCTGCTGAAGTCACACTCTGGTGAGCATTCACATGGGACCCAAATATCTTCATGTTTTTTGGCCACTCAGAAAGGTCTAACCACATACTCCTTCCCCAGACTTCTTTGTCACCAATCTTCCAATCATTTTCCTTCCAAATCCCTGACTATCCAGCCAAACCATTAGCAACAGCCCATGAATCAGTATGCAAATGCACTTCTGGCAAGTTCTCCTTCCAAGCAAAGTGAACAACCAGGTGTACTGCTTGAAGTTCTGCCCACTGGGAGGATTTCCCCTCACCACTGTCCTTCAGGGACATCCCAGAAAGGGGCTGCAGTGCTGCAGCTCTCCACTTTCATGTGGTGCCTGCATATTGTGCAGAACCATCTGCAAACCAAGCCAGAGTTTTCTCTTCCTCAGTCAACTGATTGTAAGGAACTCCCCAAGACACCATAGATGTGGTCTGGGAAAGAGAAGGTAAGGTGAAAGGAGTGTGGGGCATGGGCATTTGGGCCACTTCTTCATGTAACTTGTGCCTTCAGGACACGATTGAGCTCTATCTCATATATACCATTTTCATTTTACGATGGAGTGCTGCTGTGCATGCCCAACTTTATGGCTTGGCAGGTCAGACAACATCCAGCTCATGACAGGCAACTCAGGTCTCATGGTAACTTGGTAGACCATGTTTAAATGTTCTGTCTCTACTAAGACCCAGTAGCAGGCCAACAGCTCTTTCTCAAATGGAGAGTGGCTATCTGCAGAAGATGGTAAAGCTTTACTCCAAAATCCTAAGGGCCTGCATTGTGATTCTCCTACAGAAGCCTACCAAAGTCTCCAACCAGCACCTCTATTTGCCACTGACACTTCCAGCACCATTGGATCAGCTGGATCATATGCTACAAACAACAGAGCAGCTTCCACAGCAACCTGGACCTGCTACAGAGCCTCATCTTGTTCTGACTCCCACTCAAAACTAGAAGCTTTTCTGGTCACTTGGTAAATGGGCCAAAATAGCAAACCCAAATGAGGAAAATGTTGCCTCTGAAATCCAAAGGGGCCAACTAAGAATTGTGCCTCTTTTTTGGTTGTAGGAGGGGCCAGATGCAACAGCTTATCCTTCACCTTAGAAGGAATATCTTGACAGGCCCCATACCATTGGAAACCTAGAAATTTTACTGAGGTGGAAGGCCCCTGTATTTTTGTGGCTTTATCTCCCATCCTCTGTCATGCAAATACCTTACCAACAAATCTAGAGTAGTTGCTACTTCTTGCTCACCAGGTACAATCAACATGATATCATCAATATAATGGACCAGTGTGATGTCTTGTGGGAGGGAGAAATGATCAAGATCCCTGCAGACAATATTATGACATAGGGCTTGAGAGCTGATATAACCCTGAGGTAGCACAGCGAATGTAAACTGCTGGCCTTGCCAGCTGAATGCAAACTGTTTGTGATGGTCTTTACTAACAACTACTGAGAAGAACATTTGCCAGATCAATAGCTGCATACCAGGGGATGTGTTGATTTGCTCAAGCAATGATACCACATCTGGAACAGGAGCTGCAATTGGAATCACCACCTGGTTAAGCTTACGATAATACACTGTCATCCTCCAAGACCCATCTGTTTCTGCACAGGCCAAATAGGAGAGTTGAATGGGGATGTGGTGGGAATCACCACCCCTGCATCCTTCAAATCCTTAAGAGTGGCATTAATTTCTGCAATCCCTTGAGAAATCCAGTATTGCTTCTGGTTTCCTATTTTGCTAGGCAGGGGCAGTTCTAGTGGCTTCCACTTGGCCTTTCTCACAATAATAGACATCACTCCTCAAGTCAGGGAACCAATGTGAGGATTCAGCCAGTTGCTGAGTATGTCTATTCCAATTATGCATTCTAGCACTGTGGAAATAACCACAGAATGGGTCCAGGAAGACACTGGACCCACTGCAAGATGGACCTGAGCTAAAACTTCATCAATCACCTGACCTCCATATGCCCCAACTCTGACTGGTGGACCAAAGTGATGTTTTGGGTCTCCTGGAATTAAGGTCACTTCTGCACCAGTGTCTAATAATCCTTGAAATATCTGATCATTTTCTTTTCCCCAATGCACAGTTACTCTGGTAAAAGGCCATAGGTCCCCCTGGGAAAGGCTGGGAGGAAGATTAACAGTATAAATTTTTGGCATTGTTACAGGGTCCTTCCACAAGGGTACCAGCCTTCCCCTCATTCAAGAGGTTCTGGATCTGTAAACTGTCTCAAGTCAGAATTGATTAAGGGGCTGTGACTCTCTGTTTTTGTAATTCAAGGGAAACTTTTGTTCACTTGATGTAGAATTCTTCTGCTTGTATAGTCAAACAAAAATTTAGTCGACTGCCCATCTATTTTACTACTAGGTACTCCAAGATCTACTAGCCAACACCAGACATTTCTGCAAGTCAGATTATTTTGACTGCTGCTTTCAGCCTGTTTTCCATTATGGTAGCCATGCCCACCTTGTCTTTGGTGATTAATTGCAGCCACATGGCTTCTGCCAACTTGGGATCTGATTATCCCCATTGTGTTTAAGGATTCCAGCTCAGTAACAGCTTTTTCTGCAGTAATATCTGACCTACAGAGAAGGGCAACTACAGAGCTCTTCAGGGATGCTGGAGCTAGTCTCACAAATGTATTCCTCACAGTCCTGGTAAAAGGTGTGTCCTCTGGACATTCCAGGGGTGTGTGAACAGGTTTTCTGTGATAAATCCTCTCTAACATTCCAATCTCTCTAAGCCTTTGAATCCCCTCATCTACATTATACCAGGGCAGTTTTGGCATTTCAACCTCAGGTAATGCCAGGCACTTTTTGATCCATGTTTCAGCCAACCACCCAAACATACTGTTAATGCCCTTTCTAATCCCTCAAGCTACAACATTGAATACAGAATCTCTGCTTAGTGGGCCCATATAAGTGAGTTCAGCCTGATTCAGCTTTATATTCCTTCCAACCTTATCCCACCCCCTTAATATCCATTCCCACACATATTCCCCTGATTTCTGTCTGTATGTGTTGGAAAACTCATACAGTTCTTTTGGAGTATAGTATACTTCCTCATGGGTCACACTTTGTACCTCACCCTTCAGGGCCTGTTGGGACTTTGGTCTAGTATGAGTCTTGAAGCAAAGACTGGTAGTGGGGGTGGGTCATGAAAATAATTAGAAGTATCCCAAAAGCCATTTACCTCAGGACATTCTGTCACATTTTCATCTAGTAAAACAAGATTAATCTCTCCAGAAAGAGGAGCATGGGCTGCTTCCTCAGTGGAGGTGATTACAGGTTTACCAGGCACTGAAGGGTTAATCTTTTTAGGTGGAGCTTGTAAGACTGGCTCCTCTAGGCAGACTGGAGGTTGGCAAGCTGTTTCCTCAAGGCAGACTGGAGGTGGGGGGCTGTTTCCTCAGGACAGAACACTACAGGTATATCTAAAAATGACTCAGGAGAATCCAGGGTTCCAATGTCCTCACTGCCATTACT